>NW_022147083.1:0-292246 GCF_002938485.1 Sitophilus oryzae
GTTTTTTTCACAATATTTTGAAGTTACTTGTCAGTCAAATTTTAAATACATATATTAATTTCCTGCTATGCGTTCCAGTTGTACCAACTTATTTCTTTGTAAAATAAAATAAACTACTTTGAAATTAAAATGACAGACACATCTATCACTGTCAAGGATCTTCTCGTTGGACAGACTATAGTATAATTCATAAATCAAAGCTGATATTAAATTTTACTTGAAATTTGTAAAAATATAATCGTTTAGCTACAGTACTCCGTGTCGTATGTGGTGAACAACCCTGTAGAGCTTTTTCGGAAGCATGAGTCACCCTGAATAGTGCTTAACTTTTATTAGTCTCTCTACATAATATTTATCGATTTCGTGGGCAGATATTAAACCGGACCAGATAATATGACCCAGTCGGTAATTAAATCTAGTTTAATCGACCTTCATTTGCAGATTTCGCGATGACATTAAGTTGTGAAGTGTTTTCGACCATCTACGCTTAATTGTCTGCTAGGGTCTCGCCTGAACCTTGCTCTTAAAAGCAGAACGAGTTAATAAGTTAAATAAACTAATATTGATGCAAGAACTTCTAGATATTTTCTTTGTGATATTTATTTTGACGATAAAAAAAGAGATGGTCCTAAAGCTTTTTTCCTTTTCGGAAGACAATATTGTTACTTGATAGGGTTCTAAACACCGTAGTCTTTCCAGTATTAAATCTCCTGGTCAGTTTTCGCTGTGAGATCCCAATTTTGTGTTTTGCTGCTTCAATTAGTCTTCCTTCTCCTATTTGGTTCAAAACCCGCGGCCGACCGGATTTAGGCAAATTTACACATGGTATCCCTTCTTCACATTCTTTGATTGTGCGATAAATTGTCGATTTGCTAATGTTTTGATCCCGGTAAATGACGACAATATCTCGTTTCGCCATTCGCCCAACAAGATTATAAACTCCTCGACGTAGATCAATTTTATAAGACATTTTAAGAAGCAGAACCCAAAATCGTTTGCTTTGTTTATTCTATATTAAGTAACATGACTGATGACATTTCATTACCATGACTACTTTATTAAATGCATTTTATTACTTAACCAAACCAGATGAAAATTTTCCCAAAACTTTAGGACCATACGTTATTAACATTGAAAGTATTGTTACGGTTCAAAATTTCACCGTAACTTATTTTACTTATTTTGCTTATTTTTAGGAATAAAACTAAAACTTACTTGAATAATATTACAGTTGAGGGTTGGAACCTTTGGTTGCTACAGCAAGTATAAAAACATTAAATCATCATTAATCATTAAATACTTTTATGCAATATTGGATCGATATGCCACCATAAAGAATATCAGCAGATGATTATAAGCTGAAATTAGCTTATAATCATCTGCTGATGATGCTAACATGGTTAGCGAAACGCGCGTCCAGTGTAAAAGTAAAAGTGTTTTGGTGTATTGTGGTGATTTAGTGTTTTTATTTTACTTGAATAACTTGAATAATAACGTTTAATTAGCTTACTTCTTAACTGTACATATAACTTCTAATAATATCTTATCTATTAAGTCTCTTCACCACAACAATTTCTTGGGATGGAGTTGTCTCCGATAACTGTAATATAAAACCTCATTAATATAATATCAATTTGTCTGTTTAAAACTACCTTTCTTTCTACAGTGGTTACTAATTCTTTATTTAGACTTATGCTTGTGTTAGGATATTTTCTTGGCATATTTCTTCGGAGGATTCTTGAACATAGACTTGATGTGATTATCTTTTGTCTGTTTCAAGGCAGCAAGTGGGAATGTTGGGTCTACAATATACATATGGGTTAAGGATTTTATTATGTATTTTTCCTGTGTGTAATCAATTGGTTTTACCTGATTATAGTTGATTTTTCCCTAAATTTCATCTTGTTTATATTACGATTTACAGACTGATGTTTCAATTGTTTGTCAGCTGATCGTGTGACACCGGCGTTGAAGTTTGACAGATGGATCTTTGTAAATTAGGTTTTCGATCTTTTTAAACGGTTTTTATATATGATCGGAAAATGTATTAATAATTTTCCGAAGATATTATGTTCGTATAGGGATTATTTTAATTTTATTATGATGTAATAAAATGTTTCACTCAATCCGTATGCATTAAATAAAATTTTATGTCAAATTTTATTTTGGGTCTTTTGTTTTACTGGTTGCCTGTGTTAGACTTTGGGTTGGTATCTTGGAGTCCAGCGTCTTTTGCGGATTTTGCAAACACGCGTCCTGTTCTTCTTCTACTTCGAACCGCCGTGGTAAACGCAGCATTTCTGGTCCTGACTGACTGATAAAACCTCCATTGAAGTTTTTGGCCTTGCCTTGCCGTTCCGAGTTGGGATTGTTTCTTTGGAGTTGTCTGGAATTCTATTGTGGGTCGAGAAGACTGGTTGTGCAGTTTTGGCACTAGCTGTGGGCGATTTTGGCCTGTGTGTGGTTCAGAATTCCAGAGAAGCCTTGTAGAGGGATATATTCGTCAGTTGGTGAGAGACATGGATAGCTGTGTAATGTTCTTTTGTACAACTATTTATTTTAGGGGACAGGATTTTACAACACGGACTGTGTGTGATGGTCGTACGAGATGAGTACGAGGACTTTTAAAGAACCCTTTTCCATGGAGTAACGTGTGGCGACGCCATTTTGTTTTGGAACATTTTTTGGAGGTATTTTATTATGTCCAAATCAGAACATGTCACTAAAATAGATCATATTTTAGGGTTCTTCTTCTTTCTTCTTTCTTTTCCTTTGCTGTACTCCTTTAGAATTTAAGATATTTTTACTGGATTTCGGGTACTGCGTACTGCAACTAATGCTACTGTGACGTGAATGCCACTGTGACGAGGAATGCCACTGTGACACTGAAGACCGGCAATCTGGATTTTCTCATTGATTGACTGGAACGACCACTGGATGACAGATAAGACTTTAATCATCTCTTGTTTTATTGCGTTTATGATTGATTAAAATTTATTACATTAAATATACGATCGTATGTGAACTTGGTATACCAGGGGATTTTTACATTTAAATTTCATTTTATTCTTTATAGACATTTAATCATAATCACAAATACGCATCAGGGTTGTTCACAGTTTAGTCACAACAATATTGTGTGATACTATTCATGATTTAATTTATTTTACGGATAGTTCATTTTTACTAGTGTATATTATATATTTCATTATTTCGTATTTAAATATTTGCTACATTTTATGATAGATCTTGGTAATTTGTTTTAACTTTAAATTTAATATTTATTAAACGAATCCAGTACATTTTAGACTTTTCAATCAGTACACTTTTTCCATACACCTCCCTTTTGATATCTCTTGTTCTGTGCATATATATTTTACTTAATTATTTACTGAGCTAGCTGGAACCTATTTGTAACGGAACCTGGTGAATCTGAGTTCCCATTATAAACTTTTTCACCCTAGGTGGCGTTATAGTATGTATGCTATGCTTATTTGGGGTAAGTCTTTAAAAACTACATTTGCAACATAGCTTTATACGTGTGAGTGATTTTTCAAATATTACAAAGATTCAGTTAGCGTGGTTGCCACATGTTGTAAAATATAAGGATAAATAAGGATAAGTTGAATAATAGGCAATATAAGAATAACATTAAATTGGGCTAAACGTTGGCAACGTTGACAGAAATCTAGCGTAGAGTTTGAGTCGCTTTGTTTTTGTGGTTATATATAATTGTTTTGTTATCGTTGTAAAAAGTGCTGCGCGGTATTTTTCCCATGGAAGAAATTTTCCATGAAAACTAAGGTAAACTAGGCACTCGCAAGAATGTAATAGTGCTTGTTTTTCATTTTTGCAATATAATGAAGTCATAGCAAAGTTAAGCGTGCAAGAGAAAAAGATATTAAGGAACCTAGTGACTATGAACTTATTAAACCTTTTGATATGCTTGTAGTAGCGGATTTTGAAAAAACGAATAACTGCCGTTGAAGAAAATTCGGGCATACTTTTTTTTGTCCACGATGAAGACCTTCATTAAAAAATTCGGGTACCCATAGGTAGTCTTATGTTTATATTTTTTAATTTTTTGCACGCTTTTAAAATGTTAACTATGTTTTCCCGTTCAATATTTAGGAGGTTATGTAGTTATTTTCTATAATTTTTAATAAATATACTAAAGAAGTAAATTGTAATTTTAAGATATGTGGATCCGTTTGAATACTGAGGTGATCTAATATTTTAAAAAAGTTTATTTGTTCTAACTTCCACCAACATTCTTTCTCACAACACAATAGAATAACTTTTACTGGTAACCTTTAGTCTTTAGTAAATGTTACTTTCACTAGTGAATGTTAGAAATTACTAGGAAAAGTCGACAAATCTCTTTAAAATACAACATTCACTGGCCCAATGCGTAACTGCTATCATTTCTTAGCCAATGTTATCAGTTACTGAATTTTCGACTTTCACTGTAACACATACATACATATAACATAAAATATAATTCATAACGGGCTCAAATTGCCTATGATAAGATTGATCGAAGGTGAAATAGAATTTTTAGTGAAAAGACCATACATTAGTCAAAAATCATGTTTTGAATTCTTCACCAAACTTTGATTTGTCCTCGTGTTCAGGATAATCGTAACATACGTTAATTAATATACATTAAAGGAAACTAAATCACATAACATATTAATTTAAATCATCTTATTTATATTTATCATTTGCCAAAATACATCCACTTCCAAAAGCAATATAGTATACTATATATTGAGAAACTAAATTAAAAAGTATTGCATGGGGGGGGGGGTTAAATATATTAAAACATATAATTACAAAAACTTTCGTGTTTAACAGGGTTTGTTTATGGGCACAGATACAAAGATGTGGTTTCCACATCTCTTTGCTAATTTTTTTATGAAACTAGAGACGCACACACAGATTTGGCGACACCTATCTTTTTTTTTAATTTCTTTACCAATTTTTTTACTTTTCTAATTACCAAAAACAATAACGATAAAAGACTTAAAGAACTCTTTATAACTTATTTACAATTTATC
Organism: Sitophilus oryzae; assembly: GCF_002938485.1. Lineage (NCBI taxonomy): Eukaryota > Metazoa > Arthropoda > Insecta > Coleoptera > Curculionidae > Sitophilus > Sitophilus oryzae. The sequence goes on from NW_022147083.1 coordinate 5,061, forward strand.
TAACTATTTATATAACAGGAATTTATTTTGAATTAGCGTGGCGATTGTAACGGTACACGTCGACCGGTTGTTTTTCTCCGTCCTCTACAGGCTTCAGGCGCCGGCTTATATAGGAGAGAAACAGACAATCCAGACTTATCTCGAAAATTCTTAGCGGCGTTCTTCGAACGTCGGCGGGCGTATGAGTCATAGCCGAGTGGTCAGACCTAAGGCCGAGTTCACACGGGTCTGCAACAATACTTTTTAAATACATCAGTTGTATGTTGTTGAATTATTAAAATACACAATACATATTAGTATAAAAAATTTCAATACTTTTTGAATGATGGTAAGTATTCAAAAATCAAAACTTTTGTTTAGAAAAAAAAACTTTAATATGAATAATCCGAGTTCACGCAAAATATAGTGCACTATACTTCACTCTTTATGGAAATTTATGAAGACACATGCTTGCTGAAAACTTTCAACTCTCGAGGGAAGACCAATAAATTTCAAACTTCTGATAAATAACTTCGGTCCTCACGGTGGATTGTTTAATAAAAAGAATGGAATGAATTTAGGTGTATCCACATTTTAAAACAGCAGAAACTGAGTTATGTATTTTCGGTTCAATGTTATAAATCCTGTATCCCTATAAAACTGATTCCTAAAGTCTGCACGGAAAATAAATATACTAAGAGCTGGCAAAGGTTAGTTTTGGGTCGAGATTTCCGTATGTAAGAAGAGTACAATGCGTTTATAATGTACTGAACAAAGAGGGAACAGTAAAAACGTTGCCAAACGTATGAAATAAACCTAGAAACTGTGCACATTGCTAAGACACGTGGAAGGGAATATAGCAGATTCGTCGCTGTCGCCGGTCGACCGATCGACCCAATGACCTCTAAATAAAGTAGACCCGGCATTTCATTCATATAAAGGAAAATATCAGAATCAGATATTCGTTTCTTGCTCTATGCGAGTGGGAACAAGACGGGCTGATCGCAGTCATGAAGGATTCCCGTGAGAATGGCAGCGCTGTTCAGAGATCTTGAGAAAGTGTGTCATGGGCGTAGTTACTTGTGTAGATTGTAATATATAATTTAATATTATATCCGCGTAAATACCGGGAAAAAAAGCGGCGTCCAGTTGGCTTGGAAATGACGATCGATTACATTTCCCATATAATTTTACATATAAAATGACAGCGATCTTCATTTCGTAGCCATCGTTGACGCCGTTTTTATTCGATCATACGGTATGATTTTTGGATACGATATATTGTTGTGCTCGATGGCTCTTCAAATTTTGAAAATGACTACTTCTGTACTCCAATAAATTGAAAATAACTAATTGAAATATTATGATATGCACATTTCCATAGTATAAAGTCTGTAAATTGCTCCAGTAGTAATATAATCCATCAAGCATTCAATGAATACGAGCCGACGACGACTTTTATAAAACATTTATGTGAATTAATGGTTATTATTTTGCTTGAAGCAACGGTGGAAAATGAGAATATTTTAAAACTGTCGTGACTAATTACAATTTTATATTAGGTATAAAAATATTACTATATAGCAACAATAATAAAGATCTTTGTTAAACAAAAGAAAATTTCTAAAATATTTACTTATTTCTGGAACAGTTTCTTCGCGGATAATCGGGACCTTGTACTGAATAAATAATTAACTTTTCATTAGAAATTACCAAACAAAAATAAGTAATGCTTTATAAAACATATCAAACAAAGATGCATTCATCTTTAAACTATATAATTTTTTATAGCATTAATAAACAAACAAAAAATAAATTGCTCTATTACCAGAAACATTATACCATCGAAAAAGAAACGGCGTAAAAATGACAATCAGTGATAATTTTGGCGAGGTGATATGTCATGACCTCTACTCTTGTTTATTTTTTAATGGCACTTACTGCAGTAGTAGGCCTTAAGGTTGTATTTGATTTTAAATGGTGTAGTATAAATTCGAAATTTTTTTTTTGGATATCGGTTTGTGTTTCTGGAAACGTTCTATCCTTTTTATAATTTTTCTATAATTAGTATTAGTTTTTGACAAGCTTTTATGTCAATTTTTAATAAATGACATCTAGAAATAGACCTCGCCAAAATTATATTCGATTGTTATTCCCAGCAGTCTTCGATACCGTTTTTTTTTTTCGATCATTCGGTATTTAGTATGTAATATCCAACGTACTCTTCCCTTAACTTTTTTTCAATCATTATATAAATCTATTTTGATTTTTTCACTTAAAAAATCATCTTTAACAACTAAAAATCCTAATAACCAGTTGGCTTAGAAATGAACATCGATGACATTCCCCATATAATTTTACATATAAAATGACAGCGATCTTCATTTCATAGCCATCGCTGACGCCGTTTTTTTATTCTCGATCATATGGTATTTCGCTTATGAACATTTTTCGTAATTGTGGCATCTTTAATTTTTTTATATATCTTTTCAACAAATTAATCGCATTTGTATACTTGGTATTTGTATACTTGGTTTTAATAATTAAAAATTATGAGCAAAATATTCAATAAAACCAAACGTGACGAAACTAACTTAATGTAATTCATTACTTATAACGGTACATTCCAAAACTGTGTGATTTACTAATACATATTTCCAAAGATTTTTCTCTATTTTACCTTTCGGCACCGCACTGATGTAACATAGCCTTACTCACCTTCGAAATGAAACTTCTAGGTTTAAATCGTCTCTATTTTTGCAAATTAAGCAAGTTCGCACCATTGTCTTATTGTTTATCAATAAAATCACTAAAAACAATACCACAAAACACTAAAATATCTGGAAATCACCTCGTAAAACATTTCGAAAAACTACAACACATTGGCAACGCCGTAGAGCAATTTATGAACGAATTCGAACTGGATGTTTTGTTGGCTGCCTAAATTTAGGAGTGAAGATAGTAAAATGCGTACGTTTTCGGCATCAGCTGGCGTTGCGACGTTGTCGATTGTTTTATGTTAAATTTCTTAATTTCTAAAAATTATAATTACAGAAGATTTAAACCTTTACTTATTAACTTTACTACCTTTAATTATTATCGGTTTAAAATATTCTACGACGTAATCTATATTTGGAATTATGGAATTCCTGGTTTACAATGTGGGTTAGCTATCCCCGTACGTATACGTAGGTAAGATTTCATTTTAAATGCGGCCGGTAGTGGAAATTTGGCATACATGCAATTTTCTAAGGCAATGATGGATTTCGCCAAAATGTAAGTCGCCGGGTCTAATTTATTTCGATGTCATTGGATCGACCCAATCAGTAATTAAAATTCTGGTGAAGGGGGTAATATTATTAATCACAATTAGTAAAAATAAAATAAAAATCAAATTAATAAATTATATATTTTATATTATATTTTACCTAAATTATTATTAAACATTATTACTATTAGTTATTATAGAATGTGTATTTGACCAACCAGCAGCAATATCAAATAAAAAAATAATGGTATTTAAGATAATTACAAAAAAACTAATTTTAAAAAGATTTAACATTCTGTAACTTTAAAACTATGCATTTCCATACCCATGTTTATAGAAACAAACTCCACAAAAGAATTTGATTGCCTCCCCAAATGCATACAGGGGCACCAAAAATTGCTGGTCCATACCAAATATCTACCCCACACAAAAAAAATATATATTTTTTAGCCCTACTAAAATTAATATACTATATATAATATTTTATGAAAAAGAAAGAAATAGTGAGGGAATGTATAAAAAAGAAGAAAAAAGAGGTTAAACGACTCAGCCCTCAACAACTCGTAACCGTATACACCAGTGTACACCAGTGCAGTACGCACACTCACACACTCACACAACCACACTAGCGATGGGAACTATCGAATGAATTAGACTATCGAATGGTTACTGAATGAATGATTTCAACTATCGAATGGTTTTATTCGAATAAAATCATTCATTCATTTGTATACTAAAGCATATGTGACAACCTCGCCGTGCGACTAAATGGTTATCGTTGAGCCACGACTATCGAAACTTGTGTCTAGCCCTAGCAGACAACTATTAAGCCCGACCAATCACGTTAGAGTTTTTGACAAACACAAATGAATTAACACACTCCACATAACCACGCTAACCAACCTGATTGGTCAAGCTTAATAGCTGACTGCTAGGGCTAGACACTTCTCTATCGAATGCTTTTGATAAATGAAAAATGAAATTTAGTATTCGTTTGATTTTTGTGTGCGTCAGTGCATTATTAGTTCTTCCAAAATTTTATAACTTCACCTTATAAATACTGTGTTATTTTTGCGTTTATTAAAATATTTAAAATACTAAAATAGTAGTTTTTTTAATTGACGATTGTGTGCGTGTGCAGGTGTCAAAATTTTTCCGAAAATTTGTGTGATTTTCCGTAGCCCGATCTTTCAATTATTTTATTTTATATGGTATATATGGTCTATTTTTTAATGGGAAATTTTGAGAAGTAGCAATTTTAAGAGATGAGATGAACTTGAAGTTTTACACGTGCCAATTTAAAAAAAGTTAATGATGTTTGTATTTTGTTTATGCTAATTCTCTTACATGTAGTTTTTTGCGAAGAAATATTTCATTTATTTTTAAAGTAAATGCCAGTAAAAGTAAATATTATTTTTAAATAACAATATAAAGTACCTAATATAAATAATTTTGATTTCTAATTTTTCATTTATATTTTCCTTCCATTACACTGCATGCTTAGAAAATTAATAAATGTTTATATTTCATGATTTTAAAGTTTGTTGTTAATATAACAAATTAGCTCTGTAATTATTATTATTTAATAAACCAACGATGCCAAAAAATTTAAAGACTATTATTTTTAAATATGATCTAATATAAATAATTTTGACATCTAATTTGTTGTTTATATTTTAAAAAAATGTTTATATTAAATTATTTTAAATTTTGTTGTTAATAGGTATAACAAATTATTACTGTTATTATTATTTTTATTAAACCAGTCTTTGTTTAAAAACATTAAAAATAATTTTCCCACATCCAAAATATTTTATTATCTAACCTAACCTAACAACAGAATATTAATAAAAAAAATGCAAAATATATAGACATACTATCCCTAACTAACTAAAGCCAAACAATAATATTCTTTGCTAATATCAACTAATACCAATATATGGCAACAGCGCCCTTTATAATATATTTTCTGTGTAAATACTAGCACCTCAATAAAAAAAAATAATGTGTCCTTATCTTTATATGACTCCGCAAAAATCAAAGATGCCGGCTTCTTTCATAGCATTGCCACTGACCGCTGTCGGGTTTCGAAAGAAACCTACGTCGCCGGGCGACAACTAAAATCCAGTTAATATTTTATTATAATCGATCCTGACGAATAAATGAATTTCATAAATGAATGAATTTTATAAATGAATGGTTTTTGCTGCCGAATTACTAGAATACAATATTTCAAGGCAGATGACGCATCTATTCGATAATTTTTATTCGAATAGTTTTCAACGAATGTTTTTTTACTAGCTATCGAATTATTCGAATGAATTGCAACTATCGAATGTTTCGATAGTATTCATTCGATAGTTCCCACTACTAAACCACACCTACACTGATGTAACTGCCTTCAGGCTTCATCAGTACGGTAAGGAATCAGGAAGCGAAGAAACCGATCCCAAAACACAAAAAAACAGGAAGCAAACGATGCAACGAGGCACCGTGTGCAACCCAGGAGATGAAAAAAAAATTGATGAAGAAACGAAAATAAAAGATGGAAAATAAAAGGAGCAAACGGGAGCCTAAAGCCCCAATTTGCAGCCAAGAACCAGAGTCGCCCAGGATTGTGGGCTTCGTCCAGAACAGCCGCGGAGGTAGCCAACAGCAACCCGCCGCAATACCCTTAGCCGTGGTACCAATATGAAAAAGAAAGAAATAGCGAGGGAAATGTATAAAAAAGAAGAAAACAGATTAAACGGCTCAGCCATCAACGGCTGTTCTGGACGAAGCCCCCAATCCTGGACGACTCTGGTTCTTGGCTGCAAATTGGGGCTTTAGGCTCCCGTTTGCTCCTTTTATTTTCCATCTTTTATTTTCGTTTCTTCATCATTTTTCTTTTCATCTCCTGGGTTGCACACGGTGCCTCGTTGCATCGTTTGCTTCCTGTTTTTTTTTGTGTTTTGGGATTGGTTTCTTCGCTTCCTGATTCCTTACCGTACTGATGAAGCCTGGAGGCAGTTACATCAGTGTTGACTAGTGTAGGTGTGGTTGTGTGAGTGTGCGTGTCTGCACTGGTGTACACTGGTGTATACGGTTACGTAGTTGTTGAGGGCTGAGCTGTTTAATCTTTTTTCTTCTATAATATTTTATACCTTAAACTTTGCTAAAAATACCCTTTGATAATTCTATTTACATAATCTTGGTAGAACAATACGCTATTCAGACAAAATTAGATCTTAGCGAACCTTACTATGCAAACTATTTATCCTAATGAAAGCGCTTTACGAAGCGAAGGAATTGTAGTTTTATCGCTACACAGTGTTTTAGTAATTTGTCTCTCTTGAAGAGTGCACAGAGTTTAACCAAACATTTCATATTCAAAATTTTCTTATATAAATTTAAATAAGGGAATTAATTGCATACAGGTTTTAATTAGACTTGTGTGGCTGGTTATTGAACGAATGAAATTTTAAGCAAGTTAGGAATACAGCATAACAATAATTGTATTTTTGTTTTAAATGTGTATATTTAAAAATAGATTTTACCTTGGGTCTATTAACTTTAACATCAGGTTATAAGAGTCACATCAGAAGACATCAGTTGCAGAGCGTATAATTAACTAAATATTTTTCAAGATTGATGATGACTTTTTTAAAGATGTCTTGCCGATTATTTGGTTGTATAAGTGCTTAAGTGTACTAGCTTAACTGCATTAGAGTTCTTTTTTCTACATATTTTCGATATTAACTAAATGTTACCATTGGAGTACCGTTAGAGTTCTACATATTATGTTCGATATTAACTTTTCTTTTCTTTCTTAGAAATAAAACTTTATGCTTATAAGTTTTATATCTAATTAAAATTTAATAACATAAAACAGGCGACAATTTCAATGCAGATTTTACAATCTTTGTTACTATCATGGGCGTAGATAAGGGGGGGGGGGGTACTGGGGGACAGTACCCCCCCCTGACGCTTGACGAGATACGAGAATTGAAATAGTCATTGACTATGAAAGGATTTTTTTAAATTAATATCCGACATATAAGAACACTTTGTATGCTTTTAATTATGTTGATTTATCGTTTATAATATGTTCGACTCTAATTAAAAGCACACAAAAGTGTTCTTATTAACCAGTGACAGATTAGTGGGTTAACTCTAATCAATATCCATAAAGATATTGAAAAAAATGTTGATGCTGTTATTGATAGGTTTTCCAAACAGCGTACTAGAAAACTTGATTTTGTTTTGTAGTTCTATTTATAGTTTTTATAGTTTTTTTGATAGTTTAGAGTTTTTTATTTATAGTTTATAGAAAATTAACTAATAAACGTCGTTGTTTCATTCTTGTTTATGTTATTTACAAATCTATATTTTAATTTTTGTGTTATGTTTTTACATCTTTTTGAAGACAAAAAAATCGCCGTCGTTTTAATTCGACAAAAAAATTCCGACGGTGATTTTTTTTGCGACTTAATCATAGTACCACCCCCATAGCATACATCTATCTACGCCCCTGGTTACTATAGTTATATAATTATATTTTGGCAACGTAACTGTATAAGTTATTTATCTTAAGGGAAGCGGTTTACGACACGGAATAATTGCAATTTTGCCAAGGTGTTGTGTTTGTTATTGTTGTATTGTCCCCTTTTGAACTGCCGGAACCGTATCTCGGACTATAATTACAGTTCGTTTGTACCAAATGGAGCATTTGTTTGAAATGTTTCCAGAAATCGATTTTACGATGGTTTTCATATCTGTAGGTGTCCTAAATAGTTTTGCAACAATGACGTACTTCATATTAATTGCATTCCAGTGAGGGAGAGATACAGCGCTTCTAAGCAAATCAAATTTAGGTTAGGTTTTATTTTCGTTAATCAACTTAATTTTATTATGTAAAGTGATCTGAAAGGAAGCCAAAAATGCAATAATATACAGGGTGTTCCATTTAAAAAAATCATCCCGATCCACTCACACTTTTTTGAGCCACCATATAGAAGTTAAAATATTTTCCTGCAATATATCCTAATACATACCTTAAGTTTGCACATGGACCCTTCTTCTTCTTCTTCTTTTAGAAGGCGTATCGCCTGTTTAGTTCCGGTTTCCTCCTCGTCTAAGCAACTCTTGCGAGGTTGACTGCCAACTGTCTTGCCAACGTTTAGGTGGTCGTCCAGTAGGTCTTCTGCCATGGGGTACGTTGTTGCGAATTATTATGGCCATTCTGTCGGGGCCCATTCTATTGACATGCTGGTTCCATTCTCTTCTTCTCTGCCTTATCCATCTGACAACGTCGTTTGTTTGGCACTTTTCTCTTATGTCTACATTTCTCTGTCTGTCCCTCAATGTGTATCCAGTTATCATTCTTAAGGTCTTCATTTCAGTAGTTCGTAGGATTCTCTTTGTTACTGATGTTTCAGCTCTGGTTTCCGCACCATATGTCATCACTGTCGTATGCAGGTTTTGTATATTCTTGACTTACATTCTGTACTCAAATGTTTGTTTTTCCATATGGGATATTTAAGATGTCCTGATATTGCGGCAGCTTTATTGGCTTGTTTCCTTACTTCTTCTTCCAGGAATCCTGAGCTTGTAATTTTGCATCCGAGGTATTCGAATAACATTATCTGATCAATAGTTTTGTTTTTTATTACCAATTTGCACCGTAAAGGCTCCTTTGTAATGGTCATGCATTTGGTCTTATTTGTGGAAATTTCCATGTTAAGTTTTTCTGCCTGTCTGTTAAAAGCTTGTAGCATTCTTTGGAGGTCGTCCTCTGACTCTGCAATAAGTACTGCGTCATCGGCATAGCATAATATGTTTACTTTATGCATTCCCATTCGATATCCTAATCCAGTATTCTTGACGGTTTTTATTACTTGATCCATGATTATGTTGAATAACAGAGAGCTAAGACTGTCGCCTTGGCGAATACCAGTTGTAGTTCGAAGGTGCTGCGTTAAGGTAAAGTTTGTTCTTATTTGGGTTGTTGTGTTTGTGTTTAAGTCCTTGATAAGTTCTGTGAGTTCTTTCGAGACATTACTGCTTTCCAAGGTGGTGATGATGTCTTTTAGTTGGACTCTATAAAAGGCCTTTGTTAAATCTATAAAACACAGATAGGCTGGAGAGTTATATTCTAAGGATTTTTCAACTAGTTGCCTGAGTATGAATAATGCATCGGTAGTTGATCTGTTTCTTCGGAATCCTTGTTGTTCCTCGCTTATTGGCACTATTGAGGAGATTTTGTCCGCAATGATCTTAGAAGTTTTAGCGAGGTGCTCGGTAATGTTATTCCTCTATAGTTTGTTAAGTTCCTCTAAGTTGGGTCTGTTTTATCTCCTTTTTTAAAAATGGGTATTGTTATACTTTGTTTCATTCTTCTAACTCCGCCTGGGGCGCTGGCAGCTGTGGGTGGATTGAGTAACTCACAGTTGTCACTGCCGGTCCCAAGCCCGGATAAAGGAGGAGGGTTCTTAGGTAAGGCTAGCAACCTACCTAAGGTAAAACACTCACATGCTCAAAGCACCGGTAATACAGCCTCGGAACCAGGATTGATTGCACATGGACCCTGTGTTACAGAAATATAACGAAATTATTTATTCCTTCACAATTATTGGTTGTGGTTGGAATAACGGTTCTTAAAATATCTGAAAAATGTGTTTACTTTTAAAGTTTGTTTTGCCCTCTACCGGACAAACGATGCACTTTTATATAGAGGTAAATTGTGTCCAATAAACTTATTTTGATGCCAAAAAATACGTACGTAGTCTACGGAGTGTTGGGACACCCTGTATGTTGTGCCAACGGAAGATTTATCGGATCTCCTACCATATCATCTTATCTGAACCATATGTTCTTTAAATCTAGTTAGTATTGATCTTTAGTTTACTCAACATACACTCACCGGCAAACAAACCGGCCTAAACTCCACATTACGGATTTTTACTATATTAAAAACCAACTTACTGTATAAAAATAATATCCATAATATCAATGAACCTGTGTATAAGAACTTATAATTGAATATAAGGATTGAAATAACATTTCAGAAATAATGGTAGAGATATGATTTTTCTCTGTTCGATATAGCTAGACGTTTCTTTATATCAGAAAATAAATTATTAAGGCGTCAAACACATGATACTGGAGATAACAAAAATAACTTCAAATGTAAGTGTCAAAAGTAAATAGAAAATGTCAGGAGTATTTGTCTGGTGATATATCTGAGAGTATATTTACTGTGTGTATCACAACGATTCACAATAAAAAAGCTAACGGTTATATCTAACATAAAATTTAAAGCTTTTTTTTCTATAAATTCTACTGCAAATCACAGAGTTTTTAATTACAGGGTATTGAAAAATTGAAGCAAATTTATACCGGGTGCGTCTCGAAAGTGGCTCACCCTTATAACTTCTTTATTTTGTCAGATAAAGAAACGAGATTTGGTATGTTAGTGTTAGTATACGACATAATTTAGGATTGATTGACATATTCAATTGTTTTGGTCACTTCCTGTTTCACCAGAAATAACAACTTTTGATTTGGCACCCTCGATATATTTCTACTTTATAGAAAATGATACTCTGAATAGAATGACATTTCATATGTCAACTTTAGACTTTCCCGCTTAAAAAAATCTTATTTTAAATTTCAATCTAGAGTGCCATGGTTGTGTTAAAAATACTAATTTTTAGTCAAGGAGCCTTCGAAAAATAGATTTGATAGTCTAATGTTTTTAGTGTCTTGTCTTGGCCGATTAAAAGATACCCAAATCGCATTTTTAATCATACCTCAATTTTTTCAAATGGATAGCATATTTGGAAAAAGCATTTACGAATAATTTGGTACCACGCACTTGATATTTCGAGTAAAATTATCGTTTATCAACCGCATGTTTCAAATTCACAATCAAAACCAGCAAGGCAAAAATGACATTATTTATACACAGGGTATAATTAAATAAGTAAGGAGAATAGGGGAGAACGGAGAAAGGGCTTGACAGTTAACATAGCCAAAAACAAAATATCTATGTATAGGCGCACAAGAAGGAAACTTGAACTTGGACAACGGTCACGAAATTAAGCAGTGTCAAGAGTATGAGTACCTGGGAATTATATTTGATAACACTGGAACTGACGGCAGAGAAATAGAGAAAAGGATTATCAACGCGAAAAAAATAATCGGATGTCTAAATGGAATCTTATGGAGCAAATCAATAACACAGCGAAGAAAATTCAATATATATGAAACCATAATAAAGAGCAACCTCCTGTATGGAGCAGAAACATGGAGAATAACTGAGAGATACAAGAAGGGGATAGAGGCCGTAGAAATGGATGTCATTCGAAGATCAATGGGAATTTCAAGACAACAACGAATAAGAAATAATACCATAAAACAACAAATGGGTATAGAAGATACGATAACACAGGATATAGAGAAAAAGCAGCTGATCTGGTATCGGACATGTAGAGCGAATGAAGGACACTAGATGGCCCAAGAAAATAATCAATTGGCAACCAAAGGGCAGAAGAAAACAGGGAAGACCAAAACTGGAATGGCAAAAAAGCGTACACAAAGCGATGAGTGAAAGAAACCTGTCAACAGAGGATTGTACGAATACAACAGGCTGGAAATTGGGTATCGGACAACGTAGAAAAACGACGTTCTAAGCCGACTAATATATATATATATATATATATATATATATATATATATATATATATATATATATATATATATATATATATATATATATATATATATATATATATATATATATATATATATATATAATTAAATAAGTGCGATGAAATTCAGTGTTATATGTGATTTAAATATAAAAATATATTAATCATAGTTATTTATTCTCGAATAATCAATCACACACTGTCTATCAAACCTAATAAAACGTTCAGAGTTTGCTTGATGAACTCTTAAAGGATTTTTTTTTTCTAAACAAGACCTAAATAAACACTCCCAACACTGAAACAAAAATAAAAGTTTGTGGACGAAGACAGTCCTAATTAAATTACATAGAACTTGTCATCAAATATAAGGGAAAATACAGACCAAATGAACTTAATATGGAAGTCATGTTGAAGAAACTCTCTGTCTCTCAAGTACGTATCAGAAAATACATTTTCTAACATAAAGGTTCTTACAAGATATAACAACACTGCACAAAGCTTAAAAACGTGCGCAAATATAATAGGTTTCAATTATATTAATTATTTTACCAAGGAAGTTACGGTAGAGAAAAAAAATGAACTAGTCGGTTTACCATAATTAGGAAGTTGTTCTTTACAGATGGGGGTTGGAACCTTTCGTGTAACAACAGCAAAATAAAACATTAATACACTGTAACGTTTTCTTGACACAATGCAAACGGCAGCTTTTCGTCTTTGCGAGCAGTCGTAGGTTCGTTTTTTTTTATTTTTTTTTATTAGGTGTTATAATTAATCAATAAAACAATAATTATTGGGCGCCAGGACATTCACTCAGAAATAATAATAGATCTGTCTACCCCAACTTAAATTTATTTATAATTAAAAAAATATTAGACAAGGACAGTAATTGATGGAATAAGTTAGGTTTTTAAAATTAATTAATAATTAATAATAACAAGTAATCAAAATTTAAATGTATGACATAAAAAAAATAGTATCACTTGTTCTGTTGATTAAAAATCATTGATATATTAATATTAACTTACGCAAAATAAAGTTAAATAAGTACCTCAAACTAACGCAGTTCATGAACCTTGTTGTATGCGCACATAATTCCGTAAATCAATCAAAAGTTAATTAAATAAATATGTCACACAAGTGACACCATCACAAAATACTTGACAAGATACTAAAATATATAAAAATTTGTATATTTAAAATTAAGAAAATTATATTTTAATGATGATATTCAAAAATGATATCTAATAATTACATAATTAATTACCTAATTCGTCAACAGAAAGTAAATAGATTTGAAATGAGTTAATAAAAAAATATGAAATCTGGCCTTATTATCCGGTGTAATTCCAGGTTTTGGCTCGTCCTTCTGGATGGTGTGTGGACGCTAGGTGTGGGAGCTCATCCCCAATCTACCACAGCCTCGAACAGCCCCTTACAATACCACCAGCCATGTGGAAATCAATCATGGATCATAGATACAGGCTCTCGTACCTCAAACCACCAATCACGACATATAACTCGCCATGTAACTGGACGGTAAAACCCTGGAAACGACATAACTTATGCACAAAATGCATTTTAGAAATTTTAGAACTTACCTCACGATGCTGAGGGTTTACTCAAAAATTAAACTTATGACAGGACAACCAAAACCACGTTTAGAAAATCTGTAAAGAGATAAGGTTGAACCAAAAGAGTAAAAATATGATGAAGATCAAACTTACCACCAAAATACCCATGAAAACTTAAAATTGATTCCTTCCCCAAATGCCAGGAACCATTAGGACTACATTCCAAAGGTTAATAGAATTAAAAAGTTTTTCGGATGACTTCAGATAAGTATGTCGATGTTTAAGCCACGAAATCTGAATCCAAAATGGTGACTTCCGATAGTCAAAAAGATGGTCTAGTTCTGCGCCGACATGGGCAAGTACGATCAACAGAGTGTCCGAAATTAGTCAAAACTAATTCGGTAGGCTGTATGTTGGGTTGCCAATAGTATCGTTTTATTAAAACGTTACAACACCAAGAACACTTTACTTTGAAACATTTTTAAAAACTAATAATAAATTCCAACTATTAGGTAATCCTAAAGACGAATCACCTCCACTGACTGGACTCGTATTTATGAAACTTCATGAAAAGATTGTAATCAAAAATAAACTCACCGGCAAAAAAAAACGGCCACTAAAAACTAGACCCAATTTCAAAGTTGGATTTCTCGCGAACCACTCATTAGATTTTGATGATTTTTTTTTAAAAACGGATGCTACGTCAGCAGTTTTTATTCCGAATTTATTTTGAGCATATACAGGGCACAACAATAAGACGAAGTTTTTTGTCCAAATTTTGTAACACCCTGTATCCTACCCTATCCAAAAAAATCCTTTATGGGTATTTCGTCACTGCACTGCAAGAAAAATCTACAAAATAAAATAGTTATTTTTTGTAAACACTTCTGCGTTAAACCTAAACGGACGCTGCTTCTCAGAAGTTGTGTTTACAGTAATAAAAATTTGCCTAACAAAGAAAAAAATGCTTAACGTTTCGGAAAGTATATTACATTTTCTCTTTCCGTCGTCGGAAGCAAAAAAAAAATATAAAGAATCAAGAAAAAACTATTTAAAATATTTAATTGAACTATTCGAGAACACTTTACTTTTTAAAACAGATACGTCTACAAGAAATTGTTGACGTTCTGTTAAAATGACATTATATTAAGTTAAACTTAAACAAAATTAACAATTACTACCTGATAACAATTACTTAATAAGGTAAAACCAAAAAGCCCAAACTGTATAATTATTTTTAAATTTTACGTATGTTATGTTTATTTATGTTATGTTCTTTAAAATCAATGAAGCGATTGCCATACATTACTAACATCTACAGATGCATGAGCAATACATTTATTTTTATTAGATTGAATTAAAAAAGCCTCTTTTATTTTTCTTCTAGAGGTTATGCTACCTACTTTTAGATGCCCTAGCTATACTAAAACCTCAAATATATGAAACACTCCACAGGAATTTTACGCCATGTCATAAGCTTTATTAAGTATGTAAAATTTTGACAGCTGCAATAAACTATAGTGCAAGTTGTAAATCTTTAGTTCTACTAAATTTTAATATCGATCGAACAAAACAAAACTACCCGCATAAAGGCACTTAAACAATTTGTAATTTATCTATACAGCTTCTTACATCTTATATTTTGCAATGTTAGAAATAGTTTTCCTATTAGTTACAGTTAGTTATTATTCGGAATTCTCAGCTATATTCCCTGACGTTTATTACTCAAATTGTAATTACTTTACATAGTTTATGAGAGGAGAGGGAGATACAAATAACGAAGAAGACACAGCAAAGTTCCGATTTATTTTCACTTCTGAAAGCTGCCATTTATTTAGCGTTAACATATTCTAAAGTTTGTCTTCGTACAGAGGATAATATTAAGATTATCTGTGTCTATTTATGGCATATAGCATTAATTACAGTTCTTTAAAAAAATATTTTTTAAAAAGTTAGTAAATCTAGGATATGTATATTGTTACTGTTACATTAACTACACATGTGTTTCAGAATTTACAACCCGACATCTTGTTCCTATCATGGTTCAACTTAATATCGAGGATTGCGGTAAAAATATCGTGATTGCCTCTGCTTACTTTCCGGGTGACGGGGAGACACCGCCTCCGGAGGTACGGGAGCTCGTGCGATTCTGCAGCCAACGGCGACTACCTCTGCCATTGGGATGCGACTCAAACAATACACACAATGAGGTATGGGGAAGCACTAACACTAACACTAGAAGTGAGTGTTTACTTGAATTCCTCTTAGCATACAATCTTGAAGTTCTCAATGTAGAGAACAGCCCCACGTTCGTGACAAAAACGCGGGCGGAAGTATTAGATTTAACAATCGGGAGTGCTAGTGTAATCAGTTACTTACAGTAGTATTAGAATTACTTACATTTCTTCAACCTATACATATTTATAATTGGGTTTTCTGAATTTCTATTTCATGTTTTTCGTCTCGATTTGTGTCTTTCTCCAGGAAGTTTTTTTATGTAGAAATTTATGAAGAAATATACAACGACCAAACCGGTTAAAACGAAAAAACCGTCACGGTGTACCGTGAATCATCCTTTAATCAACATGTTTAATTTATGTCACTGATGACAGGTGTTGATAATTGAGATTTCAAATATCTCGAGTAGCGATTTTTACCTCGTAGCGATTTTTACCAGGAGACCTTTATTTACGTTAAAACGTTGTAAATGTATATTTTTTTACTCAGTAATTTTATACAGGCACCAACGAAAAGTTACTACTCTTCAAACCAGTTAAAAAATATGTAGGTGGCGTCCTCTATAAGTAGGAGTCATATTGACATCGAAATAAAATTTCTCATGTCGAAAAACTCCTAGACACCAATTTTCATCCAAATATTCATGTTACTTCAGAAATTATTTGGAGAAAATCGAAATAAAAATAAAACTTCTACACTCTGTATCTCCGAAACCAAGCATTTTAGAACCTACATTTATACCAACTTTTTTACTTATTTTTATCTGCAGAATATGCTGCCAAAGTTTCCGGAATACAGTTCGGACCACCCTGTATAACTCTTCTATTTTCAGTGTTATGTTATTTATTTTTTAACAGATGAAGAAATAAAAAATAATTCAGATATTTTTACGCTCTTTTTGACGTAAAAAGTTTATACAGCATGTCATGGCATACAGCATGTACATGGAATGCAAATTAATCTATCTTACTACTTTAATTAATGAGTCATTCCAAAAAGGAGTTTTTCCAAACTGCCTTAAGACAGCAATAATTATTCCTCTGCATAAAGGAGGAGATAAAGATCAAGCTTCGAACTATCGCCCAATTGCTCTCCTGTCCACATTATCTAAGATCATTGAAAGATTGGTTAAAAAAGGCTTCTATCTTTTCTCCTTAAATATAAAGTACTTTCTACCCATCAATTTGGATTTCTAAGTAACAGTTGCACAAATGATGCTATGTTCGACCTTTTTAATAATGTATACTCTAGCCTGAATAACCATCACTCTACAGCTACAATTTTCTGTGATTTCTCTAAGGCTTTCTGACTGTGTAAATCATAATATCTTAATTAACAAATTGCAAAACTATGGATTCAGGGAGTGCTGCTCGAATGGCTTAAGTCGTATCTTGGCAACAGAAGGCAGCTTGTGAGGATTGATACGTCTATGTCTTCTTGTAAGCCTATAGAATGTGGTGTCCTCAGGGTTCAGTACTTGGCCCTATTTTATTTCTGGTGTTTATCAACGACATTGCAAATCTAGACATTAGCGGTAAAATCTGCCTCTTTGCGGACGATACTAGTTTCACTTGGAGCGGCCCAGATGTTACGGCACTATATGATACTATATCCAGTGACTTACGCACCATTAAATCTTGGTGCGATTCTAATCTCCTATGCCTCAACCTTTCAAAAACTAAAGTTTTGTCATATAAAAGTACTATACAACCTTTTGTACTTAATAACACCACTATTGACGTCGTGGACTCTGTGAGATTCTTAGGACTTGTTGTGGACAACTCTTTAAAATGGGACTTGCACATCGAAGCCTTATCAAAGAAACTAAGCTCTGCCTGTTTTGCGCTAAGATCAGTGTCTAAGGAACTTAACTCATCAACCTCTAGAATGGTCTATTATGCCCTTTTGAGTCGCATCTTCGTTATGCCCTTCCATTCTGGGGTACTTGCATGCGACAAAATTTGATCGTATTTTCAAACTTCAAAAGAGAGCAGTTCGATACTTATTGGGACTAAACAGTAGAACTCACTGCCAGAATTTCTTTAAAAATTTGAAAATACTGACTCTTCCTTCCTTATTCATTTTTGAATCCGTTTGCTTAATCCGCAAGCATATTCTCTATTCCGGAAAGGCCTTCTCACAACTATCCACTTAGGAATGCGGAGCACGATATTTATCTGCCAACCCCGAGCTCAGAACTAGTTAAGGGCTCAATACTGTACAATGCCAAGAAAATGTACAATCATTTGCCTTCGAATATCAAGTCACTTTCATTCTTTTTTCCCGCATTTCGCAAAGCTCTGAAATCATACTTACTGGAGAGAGCCCTATATGCGGTAAACGACTTTTTTGTTGATGTTTAATCATGAACAATTTAGAATTTTAATTTTAATATTTTGATCATCTCACACACTGGTTAGAGGTCTAGTATTTAATATTTTATAACTCTTGATTTTATGTTATTGTAACATGATTTTATCCATTTACAGTTTTCCTTTTGTAAAATTTTCTAGATCGCCTGTGTTCTGCAATGTCCATATATGTTTTATTTGTAATTTTATGACGTAAATTTTTTTTTGAATTGATTTGTATTGTATAACATTTTTTGTATTATTTGTATATTTGTTTTTGTGCTTTTTTTGTTTTGCTTTGTCGATGAAGTGTTTTGGCTTTTTGTACAATAAAGCGTTGTTTTTTTTGTCCCAAATTTCAGATATGATTTCACTGAATTTTTTTAAATGGGAGCTCTATTTTTTATGAATATTTATCAAAAGTACATTAAGCTACATAATAAGTGTTGAATTTCAAATTTTGAAACATATGAAGATTGAGATAAATATTGTGCAGTTGAAAAACCTAGTAAAACAGGGTTGCCTTAATCTAATTCTTACCGAAGTTACTAGAAATTTTCAAAACATGATTCAGTTTCATTTAGATTATTTTCAGTTAGATAAAAATTGAATAATAATTTTAAGCATATATTTAAAAAACTAGTAGTGTTCAATTAAAAAACGAAAAGTTTACTAAAAGTTTATTACTCATCAAAACAGTTAAAACGCAAGGTGGCGCCCCTACAGATAGGAGTCATATTTACATCAAAATCAAATTTCTCATGTCAAAAAACTTTCAGACACCAATTTTCTTCTAAATATCGGCCTTACTTCAGAAATTATTTGGAAAAAATCGAAATAAAAATGAAATTTCTACATCCTGTATCTCCGAAACTAAACATTTTAGGACATACATTTAGACGAACTTTTATCTCCAGAATATGCTGCCGAGCTTTCCCGAATACAGTTCGGACCATCCTGTATTTTATTTCGCTGGTTAAATATTGAATTGATTTTAAATAAAGGAACTCGGTAGAGCATGAAAAATTTGGTGGCATTTGTTCAAAATCCCTAAAGGCATTTTGTTACGGAACGGAAATAAAGCAGCCATTGACAAACACTTCCATTAAACATTTTTGAAAAAGTCGCACGTTCAGTTGAAGCATACACTGCAAATATTTCGATTGACGGATCGTTAATTAAAAATTTGGAACAATTGACAACCGGAAAAAGGTTTCTTGTTTGTTTTCAAAAAAATTTGATTGACAAACCATTAAGCTAACAGTTTATTTAATACATTTCTACGAATCTAAATTATTATACAAGGGGCTGTTCGTAACAACTAACATACATTTTTGGATTTGCCGCCTTTATGTCATATCCGAAATGCTGTATTTCTAATTATTCCATATAAAATATTTCGATAGTAGCAAAATATTATTGACATTATTTTTGTTATTAAAATGATGGGATATTTTTTGTTAGAAATAATTTTGTGTAAGTGAAGGACTAATAATTATGAAATTTTTACATCTGTTCAGCTGTTTTGCATTGTATTACGTTTTCCAGTTATAGTTCTGATTTTCATCAACTATTATTTAAAATTTATTTTGTTCTTTTAGTTTTGTGCTACTAAAACTATAAAGAGAATCCGAAAAAATGAGTAATATTAATACAATAGAAAATAATTATAATTATTAAATATTACGTTTTTATGGAACTAAAAATAATTTACAGTTAAGCTTCATTCAGAAGCTCGAACTTAGTGGAATAAATTATTGGTTTTAATTGGCGTAGAAGTTTATTCCTTTAATTTTAATGTAAGCATTCAGAACGTTAAAATTAGTGGTAGGAATTTTCAATTTGTGGCAAAAATTCACGAACTTTTAAATTTTCCACTAATTATATTTCAAAATTTGCGAAGAATGCCATTTTCGTCTTTGATTATATCCAAAAAACAATTAGGTATGTCAATTACAGGCTTGTTTTTTTCCAACAATTTTAAATAAAATGAATTATAAAATTTCAATATAATATGTATATTTGTCGTAGGTATGAAAAAAGTGCGAAAACTACAGGGGAATATCAGTAACAGCCACCGTGAGTAGAATATATGGAAAATTTTTGAGAAAGAGAATCGAAAACGAATACCAAGAAATAGAAGCCGAAGAACAAGCAGGATTTAGAGCCGGAAGATCGACAGTGGACCACTTATTTACAGTCACTCAAGTAATAAGTAAAAAGAGCAATCTAAATCAAGAGCTACAGCTTGTGTTCGTGGACCTGCAGAAGGCATACGACAGCGTTCCCCTTGTGAGACTTTGGGAAGCTATGGAAAAAAAACAATATAAATGTAGAGCTAATAAAAGCAGTAAAATCATTATATAAACAAACAAAAACTAGAATAAAAGTCGGCAAAAAGTTAACAACAGAATTTAATGGAACCAAAGGTCTGAAACAAGGGTGCTGTATTTCACCAACACTGTTCAAGATATATCTCGAATAAGTTCTTAAAGGTTGGAAGCAAAAATGTAGAAATATGGGAGTACCCATAGGGGATAACATGCTCTACACACTTTGCTTCGTGGACGATCAGGTGATCCTATGATCACCTGATCGTTATCATATATGGACAACTCTATGTTTCGTAGCTATTAGTATTATATTTCTGATTCATTGGTTGACTCGAGTAATAGTTAATATAAGAACCTAATGACGTTGGTTTTTGATACCAATCTAAAATCACCCTTTTGTCATCCGTTCTTACTAATAAGGTATCTAAAAATGGAACAAAGTTATCTTTTTCGGTTTCTTTAGTGAATTGTATATTTTCGATGACTAAATTAATAGTTTGGAGACTGGTATGAATAAGGTGTTTTGGTACTGCGCTAATTATATCGTCGTATTAGCATATTAAAGATTATTTAATAATCAGACAACATACATTACTGATGTAGCTTGTTAATTCGTTTATTTTTATTTTTGGTTTTAATATAATTTTATACAGATGTTTATAAAAAAAATTAAACTTGAATTGATTATACAGGTTGAATCTTAAAATAAGTGCAAATATTTTCAGGGCTGGTAGATTTTGATAAAAAACATATTTTCTCTTCACTGTTTTTCAAATAAGTCCAAAATAACCGAGTTATTTTGCTTTGAAAATTAAAAAAAAAATTGCTTAAATTTTGAACCACTGGAGCTTTTCTGGGTTTTCTTTTTTGTATATTTAATCTACTATCTTTGTTGCCGTATTATCAATAAATTATGTTTTTAACTAAAAACTAAAATAATCTCTTTCCAAAATATTTTTTTTTCCAAAAAGATCCAAATTTTCCAATTTTACTTTTCGCGAAAAAACTTCATACTCGTCTTCCTGTTGTCGAAATATATAATAATAATAACTCCCGTATATAGCGTTCAACGCCTTGGGAGTAGCAAGGTACAGCTTGCCATACTGGAGCCGTTCGGTATACAAAGAAGGTAATGTGGCTAGCACTACGCTTCAACCGCCTATTATTACCTCAGGATTGTGAATCCCAAGTATTAATTTAAGGCTGAGTCGGCCTAGGTACCCAAACTATTTTTATTTTAATAAAAATAGTCGGCTGATGCAATGCCGTGTGTGGGAATCGAACCCACTACCTTGAGATTGGTAGACGAGAGCCTGTACCTCTACCCCACCGGGCACCTTTTGGTATCGAAATATAATACCCCTAAAAATCTTTGCACTTATCAGGATTAAACCTGTGTTCTACATTGGTTAATTTTAAATTAGCTGGTATTTTATAACACAGACTTAAATTAAAATATATTTTATATTATGTTCAAATTCAAATTCAATTTTTTTTACGCGAATAATATACAAAACCAAATAGTTGTTATAATAGCTTAAAATACAACAAAACACTTTTATAGTAGCTAACTAATAGCCTAATAGGGATACCGTGATTAGAAAATCGCTCCATTGTTTGCAAAAAGCACACCCTATCGCCGTAATATGTGCTTTTGACCGTACAAATTCAGTAATATTTTTTATCGATGATTTCGACAAACAATCTATTGTTGACTCGTAAAATTGAACATTTTGTATCAATTTTCCAACTGATATTTACCGTTGTTTACGAAAAATATCCGCCAGACATCGTTTTAATGAACGGAAATTTAAAATACCATTAACAAGCAATTTATTAAATATTTTTACAAAATGCGAATCGTAACGGGTTTCGTTATGTCAACACTGCCTTGTTTAATTAAAAATATGATAACAATTCACAAAACACATTTATAATAAATAACATTAACGTTAACTATATTAAAGTTGTTTTTATTTTTTGTTAGATCTGGATAAAAATAAAACTCATTTTTTTATTTAGGGATTCGTCGACGTTTTCACGAATATATTGTCTTCCTTCGGACTACACTTATTTGACTGAGTTTTTTATCAGTTTTATTTTGACCCAAATCAAACAAATAATAATAACTTTAACTCTTTTGTGGTCATTAAAACAACGAACTGTTAAATATATTATTATAAAATGGAATACGGATATATTTATAGATATGTGGGCATTCTAACCGACTTGGCGACGTTGACAGCCCATAAGACTCGTACAGAGGTTGGCAACAACAATGACAGCTCCTGGGGAGTTTAGGGGCCCTAGATGCTCCGACTAACGGTTTTAGTTTTAGAGGTTAGAATGTAGAATGTTTAGGACGGGAGTTAATCAGGGGGTTTCTTGAGTTATAACGAGTTATAACTCATCATACAGTTTCAGGGCTTTAACAAAAGCCAGTATCTGAGACGGCTCCACAGAGGCCAGCTCTCCATCCTCGACATCAGACGTACCAAAGTTCATGGCACTCAGTGATATGGTGTTTCCCCATTTTCCCCACAGAATCTGCATTCGCCGTTGTTTCTCAGCTTCAGCCTACTGAGGTGTTCGTTGAGGAGACAGTGTCCTGTTAGAAACCCCGTGACAATCCGAAGATTGTTTTTACTTAAATCAAGGAAAACCTTTGATTTTTCTCGGTTGTAAGTTCTGAGGAACTTTTTCGAGTGTCTTAAACCGTTGGAGGACACCCATTGCAAGTTACGGATGGAGTCTTTTAGATTCTTTAGTTCCGCTTTCAGTTGGTTCCCGTTTGGAAAACAGAACGGTTCTGGTCAAGTTAGTGGAGTGTTCGCTCCTTTCCTAACTAGATCATTTGCTTTTTCATTGCCTTCTATCCCTTGGTGAGCAGGCACCCAGAGTAGGAGGACTTCATTTTCTTTGCCTAATTTGTTGAGCTTCTCGAGGCATTCTTTGACCAACTTCGAATTGATGGTTACTGAGTTGATCGCGTTAAGTGCTGCTTGACTATCGGATAGGATGGCAATTTCCTGTTTTCGATAGTTCCTATCTAAGATAAATTGTACGCATCTTTGGATAGCGTAAATTTCTGCCTGAAGGATACTGGGATAGGTGCCCATTGGTTCGGAGTATTTAGTTTTCGGGCCAAATACTCCTATCCCTGTCCCTGCTTTGGTTTTGGAAACATCAGTATACCACGTGATGGTATGGTCTTTTATATGCTGAGTAAGCGTTTCTTTCTTCCAATCTTTTTTATTACTCAATATTACAGTGAGGTGTTTCTCAAAGTTGTAAATTCTTGGTATGTCATCCACTGGGAGTTGGAGAAGTGGAATTTTTTTTGAGGGTGTTCCAAGCGCCTGACCTGAAAATTCTCCCAGTACTGTTTCCGTCAATGACCATTCTAATCATTGGCATAACTACCGACGACAATGTGCAGTGGTATTAGGTCTAGAATGAACTCCACTGCTGCTGTTGGACATGTTCTCATGGCATCTGTGATGCAGATACATGCCAGTCTCTGTACTTTACACAGATTTTGCCTTGCTGTACGTTGCTCTAGTTTTGTATACCAAGCAACTGCTCCATAAGTAATCATGGGTCTTACTATCATGGTATACATCCAGCGCAAAATGTTAGGGGCGTAGACCCACCTATTTCCCGCCAGTCTTCTGCATATCATGAAAGCCTTTGTCGCTTTGCTGGTAATGTTCTTAATATGGCTGTTCCAGAGAAGTTTACTATCCAGAGTTATTCCCAGATATTTGACTTCCTGTAATGGCAGTATTTCCTTTCCATCTAGATGGATTCTTTTCAAGTTTTTCAAACTTCGCTTTCTGGTGAATGGCACTACCGCGGTTTTATCTGAGTTAATACTCAGCCCGACAGTCCTGCACCATCTCTCAGCGATGCGGAGTTTTAGAGGTTAACGATAAAGACTGAACGAGACGAGAGAACACTCAAATTTAATTTTGCTATTTCGTTGTTTCCATTTAACTAACAATGTACCTGTTCGTTGTGATATAAACTGTTTTATTGTGTAATGCTTTTTAGTGGCGTTTTATAAACTTGGACCGACGCGCGACGCAAGGCCCCATAGATACAACATAAATCAGTTTAATATTTTAAATAATTTACCAAAAAATTGATATATTATTTACTGTATATTAATATATTATTTACTATACCGTGATTTTTTTGACAGTTTGGGTGATTGGAGAAAAAATCGAGATATCGGCCTAACCAAGTCTCCTTTGTTTACCATTAATTTTTCATGTGATTGTCATTGCTATGTAGAGTGACGTCCAGAAAGTTTATTTTTTTGTTTATTTCTACTTCTGTTGTAGATTGAAGTTTTTGATTGTGAGAGTTAAATTTATCTAATATATAATTTACTTCATCTTGAGGTACGGCTGTTTGAACTCGATGTTATTTGATATCTCAATTTTTTCTCCAATCCCCAAACTGTCAAAAAAAAAACAGTGGTAATTGGATTAGCAGACAGGCCAATAAAACTATCGGATGCAGAGCAAACATATAACGCAATAATTAATGCCAAAAAAGCACGGAAAAAAGGAAAATAATTATCCCCAGTTTTTTGTTGATAACATTTTTAAAGAGAGACTCAATTAATTTTTAAATAGCGAAAATCAA
Source organism: Sitophilus oryzae (assembly GCF_002938485.1). Taxonomy (NCBI): domain Eukaryota; kingdom Metazoa; phylum Arthropoda; class Insecta; order Coleoptera; family Curculionidae; genus Sitophilus; species Sitophilus oryzae. The sequence continues at coordinate 30,144 of NW_022147083.1, forward strand.
AACAACCAAGCTGAAAAAAAAACTAAAAATAATAAAAAATGTATCTCTATACCATTTGTCAACGGTTTGTTCCAACAACTACAAGGGTTGCATAAAAAAATACGATATAAATATCAGTCATAAAGCTTATAACACCTTAGGAAGCAATTTTTCAGTATTAAAAACAAAAATAACAAAAAACAAACGAAGTAATATAAAATACTTTGTGCAGACTGCAATCAAGTGTATATTTTTGGACAATCGTCACAGTACTTAGAAAACCGACTAAAAGGGCATAGGTACGACAAAAAAAACTGCTTTAACAACGCATGAATTGAATTTGAATGGAACTACAAAAACATAAAAACGCCGTCAACGACAAAAATATATAAACTTGAATAAAATATATTTATCGATACTGCAGTACCACATGGCTAGTCAATAGAATAATATCTATGTATAGTTTCAGTCTGCCATATTAGTTTGTTTGTATGTGTATAAAGTGTGTGTATTTTGACACCTGTTTTATGAATGTATAATTTAATTGTATCTACGTTTAGGGTAAGCGAATAAAAACTAGTCTATGCATGTATTTAACTTAAATAAAGGATTTTTAGACTTTAAAAAAGACAAATACTGCCGAAACGTCATGTCAGTCAAATAAATGTTTTAAATTAAATTTTAACAATTTTTTGAACTATCCCGACCTCAAGCCAAGAAACTTACCAGAAAAAAAGATATAGATATATAGTAGTTCTTTTTCACTTTTTAATTTGGTCTTCAAAGCTAATTCTTGGTGTAGTATCGCTGCTGTCAGGTTGTGTCTTTTAGTGTATTCAGTAGCGGCAATAGATCAACATCCTCCTATAATATGTTCTATGGTTTCCGACATTTTTTCACATATCCGGTACTTATCTTCAATGCTTCTTTTTTCTATATATTTTTGGTAATTCCTTTTTGAAATTACACCATCCTTGTATCGCGGTATAAAACCCTCCCTCTCGGGAAACAAGACGCCACTGCGCATCCAAACTGTTGATAATCTCTTATCTGAAGTTGTGAGCCTGTTACGATATTTCCCGTGCAATGGTTTTGCTTTCCACATTTCAGTTCTCTCATGTCGTGTGGGTATATTTTTGTACTTATTAAGTTAGAGAGCACTATATTTATCTACAACGGACACTGTTATATAGAAATTAGAGATGATCCTTGTTCCTCGCAAATATTTTAAAAGACCATTAACTTGTGAGTCATATAATAGTTTAATGTTTAACAGTCCTCTGCCTCTTTGTTTGCGTTCCAGATAGAGTCATTATTAAATTTCAAATAAAGACCTTTATTATTATTTAAGGATATAATCTCAGATAGATTGTAAACTCACAATTAGATACAACGACCCTCTGTAGTGCCATAAAAAAATTATTATGTGACAACATAAACTTTTGTAGTCATATTTTTATTTTATATTTTATAAAACTGAAAACTTCTAACGACGGCGACGACATAGTCCTGAAAGCCTTTTTGAGTTATTCTAATTTTATAGCAGTATACCAGTACATTATATATAATATACCGGGTGTTGCATCGTCGAGCAGGACATAGGAAATCCCATGTAAATTTTAATGAGGTCAGTTATTGGCTTGCCTAATTATTTTAGAGAATAATTCTATTTAGGTTTATTGAAGAGCACTAAAACCCACATTCAAAAGAATAACTTTAGATATTTTTGATTAGCCCGTTTACGAGTTATCGCCGATTTCTTTTTAAATATTTCTCCTTTCTTATGGCCCTGTATTTACTTATGAGCACCAGTCAAGGTAAAAGATAACTGTCAAATGAAGTTGCCATTTCAGAAATTTATCTATTTAGTGCTTTATTATTATTATTAAAAACTCATACCTAGATCGAAAATATTAGCCATGAATTACACTACCGAAGAAAAAGTATTGATGATTAAATGGTATTATCAAGGAAATAGTTATCAAAAGGCGACGGACATGTTTGCTGCTCTGTATCCGAATAGACCGATACCTGGAAAATCTACAATCGCAAGGAATATCCAAAGATTTGAGACCTAAGGTACCCTAATAAATAACTGCAGATGTGAATCAAGGCAGGAACAAAGAGAAGATGCAAAAAATGATACCGACTTGGATATTGTGCGTGGAAGAGAACGCTGGAAAGATCAGCACAAGTAAACTTGGGGATGAAATAGGAATAGATCACATTACAGCGTTTCGAATTTTGAAACGACATAAATACTATTCCTTCAAATATGAAAAGCACCAAGAGCTACGAGATGGGGACGAAATACGGCGGCAGGCGTTTTGTTTTGATATGATGGAAAGTGCAAACACGGATAGGGAATTTTTAAAAAAACATATGTTTCACTGACGAATGCACGTTTACCATAAATAATGAACCCAATGTTCAAAATTATCGATATTGGAACAAAGAAAACTAATACAGGTTTGTCGAAACAAGTACGCAATATCCACAGAAAGTAAATGTTTGGGCAGGGATATTCGGACACAATATTATCGGGCCATTATTTCTTACACGAAATTTAAATGCAGAATATTATTTGGAACTACTCGAAAATTATATTTTACCTGCTTTACATGATGCCCCTAGGAAAATCAGGAAGTTTGGTACCAAATGGATGGCTGCCCTGCACATAGTACCCTGGCTGTTCGGGAATATTTAGACAATAGTTTTAACGGAAACGTTATTGGCCTAAATCATACAGTAAATTGGCCAGCAAGGTCTCCTGATATTTCGCCAAACGATTTCTTTCTCTGGGGCCATTTAAAAAACAGGATATACAAGGATAAAAAATACCCAAATCTAGACGAGTTAAAAATGCTATTTCTGCCGAATGCAATAGAATTTCAGTTTACCAACTAGCGAATGTAAGAAGAGAATTTTATGATCGCCTGGGTTATTGTCTAGCAGTCGATGGAGGAATATTTGAACATCTTCTTAAATCCTAAAGTTCTAACAATTTAATAGTACCTAAATTAATAAGATATTGAATATTGTAATAATACTATAATTAACCTTGTAATTGATTACTTTATTTTACTTTAATTCATATTAATTTGTATTTATAAATACAAAAATAAATAAATATTCTCTAAAATAATTAGGGAAGCCAATAATTGACCCCATTAAAATTTACATAGCATTTCCTATGTCCCGTCCGACGATGCAACACCCGGTATACGTAGATATATTTTTTATATCAACTTTATTACTTTGTCTATGATTATATGTTATATTATTAGACAAACAAATTCTAATTAAAGAGTTATTAGCAGACTTTCTGAATGAAAGCTCAAAAATGTAAAATTTAAATCGTTATAATTAGTCATTACTTTTTACTCGAATTAATATTAAAATATTTTAAACCTGATTCATTACGTTAATAAGTAAACATATTTATCAGGCATTATTCTGTAATAATTAAATTAAAAATGTTAATTATAGGTATTTCAAATATTCAATCTTTACAAGTATAGAAAATGTCTTTACTAATGTGCAGTTTTCAATTCTCCTTATAGATAATAATTAATATCATTTAAGATCGTTATAAACGAAGAATGAGTTGATAAAGCATAGACGGTGATAAGTTTATGAGGGAGGAAAAGTGAATTAAGAAGTCGAGTAAGTTTTAATGAATTTACTAAAGTAGGGTGGTGTACGAGTTAAGAAAGTGTAATCGATGTAATGGGAATCGAAACGTTGCGGCTTCATTGTTCACTTAGTATCTATTCCTGACACATGAAATAACTTTATATGTCTCGTTCCGCTCCTACTAAAAAGGGCAGATGACTATTAGTATTGAGCATTCTACAAAATGTTTGTGCTACTTTAATAATAAGGATTTTATCTGATACAGCGCTTAGTTTTATAAGGGGCGTCAATAATAATCATATGTTCGCGCCTTTCTTCATCCACGGGTATGCTCGGATGATCTCAACAGTTATTTTAGGTACCGGGACATCATTTTAAGTGTCTCACTCAATTTACAATGTTTGTGTTTCTTATTTAAATGTAGTAGAATCATTTCTAATGTAATTTTTTGGCGAGGATGCCGATTTTCTACCTCAAAATTTTTTAAAACGTCAATTTTGACAGCTACGACGCCATTTTGATTTTTTAAATGGAAAGCCGCTCATAGAAAGATATTAAGGGTGGGAAATTTTAAAATTGACACAGCGTATATAAAAAAATATTTTAATTGTAGAAGAATGTAGAATATTTAGGAGAGGAGTTGATCAGGTTGATCATCGCGATCTCACAGATATATTGTGTATTCTCCTTTCTTGACTAACAATGAGTTATAACTCATCATACAGTCCCAAGTCATTGAAAAAGGCTCATATCTGTATTTACTTTGTTTTTACTAAGAGTGGGTTCCACTGGGATCTTCGTTCCATGGGATTTGATTTCCACATGGCTGGTTGTATTGTAAGGGGCTATTCGAGGCTGTGGTAGATTGGGGATGAGCTCCCACACCTAACGTACACACACCATCCAGAAGGACGAGCCAGAGCCTAGAATTGCACCGGATAATCAGGACAGATTTCATATATTATTTTTATTAACTCATTTCAAACCTATTTACTTACTATTAACAAATTGCGTAATTAATTATGTAATTATTAGATATTATTTTTGAATTGATAACGTTTAATTCAAATTCTATTTTATATACGAAAACTTTTTTGAATGTTCAGTTCTTTATTCAATTCTTTGTCGAATCTTCGAAGTTCCTCAAATCATCAATTTTGTAAATTTTATTATCTAATTTTATACGCCACCGAATTCAAACATAGCTGGTAACAATATCCAAATGAATTAATTACTGGTAAGAAGAGAGAAAATTAAACGAAGTCGAAAGCAGTAAAATTTTACAATTGACAAATGATCTATGATTAAGCAAGAACGATCGACCGATTTCACTCTAAATTTAACCGTAGACGAATAAATTAATTTTATGCTGAAAGCCCAAATATAAATGTCTCGTTTTGAGAGTAAATTGAACATTTTTAAGACAGTAATGTCATTTTAATAGTAGTAATTTTAATTATCCAGTTAACAAAACCATTGTCTTTCGTTATTTTTTCCGATTAATTAAACAGACTCAATCTTAAATCGAAGATAGCTTTGTATTTTTAATGAGGACTGAAAAGGTCAACAATACACAGCAAAGTAAAGTTAATTATTGAGTTAATAAATTGCAGTTATTGTATTTTCGTTTTATTTTATTTGTTCGTTCTTAAAATAAGTTCGCTAATTATTTAGGGTCTTATTTAAAATTCAGATGACAAAATTGATTCACATGCTGAAGATTATTTGGCTTTCATGGATATTTTTAAATTTGTTAAATTAATGCACCTCTCTCCGGTCGTCGTAAATACAAATTGTTAAATTTGCGAAAATCTCTGTTTTCAATAACATTAATGCTATTTAATTATAATATTTAAAGGCCATGGTGTTTTTTTTTCATTCTTTTGGTATACTCATGCATGTTGACTCACCAACTAGAATAACTAAAACTGGCTCTAGTACTATAGATTATGTCGTGTCGTCTTTTGACCCGGAATTCGTTGACTGTAGAGTCCTTCACTCAGGTTTCCCTGATCATGAGGCAGTATTGACAACGTTTTTGCCACATTCCAAATGCAAAAATACCTCGCGCAAATTGGGCCGTATTTTTTTGGATAAAAATTTTCTAAATTTTCACCGCCTATGTCTAACAACTGAGTGGGTTGTCCTCTCGGCTGACGTCGATTCCGAATTTTCTAGATTTATAAATACCTTGTCTAATCTGGCGTGCAAGGCGTTTCCTCTTAGGCCTATCAAAAGTAAGCAAGGTATACCCTGGTCTACGACCGGCTTGCGTATATCTGCAAAGGACATGCGCTCATTATCTCACCTTAAAAAGTTCATAGACAGCGTTTTCTTTCATAATTACGTGAAACTTTATAGAAGGGTTTATCGTAAGACTATAAAAGCTGCCAAGGACATTTATTATAATGGGAGGCTAGCCAAATCCGGTAATGTTGCTAAAGAGACTTGGGCTATTATAAATGACTTAAGGAATAAGACTTCTTCGTCTGGCACAGTCTTTAATTCACCTGAAGATTTAAACACTTACTTTGTTAATGTGGCTAAAAATTTAGTAAACACCATAACTCCTTCCCATGATTCACTTTCATATCTCCCTAAAGCAAATGAGAATTTACACAGTTTCTTCTTCACGCCCGTAGCATTAGATGAGCTCCGTAGTACAATTAAAAGTATTAAAAATAAATTCTCATCTGGGACTGATGGGCTTACTCTCAAAATGTTCTCTGAACTTCCAGAATGCACATTAATCTATCTTACTACTTTAATTAATGAGTCATTCCAAAAAGGAGTTTTTCCAAACTGCCTTAAGACAGCAATAATTATTCCTCTGCATAAAGGAGGAGATAAAGATCAAGCTTCGAACTATCGCCCAATTGCTCTCCTGTCCACATTATCTAAGATCATTGAAAGATTGGTTAAAAAAGGCTTCTATCTTTCTCCTTAAATATAAAGTACTTTCTACCCATCAATTTGGATTTCTAAGTAACAGTTGCACAAATGATGCTATGTTCGACCTTTTTAATAATGTATACTCTAGCCTGAATAACCATCACTCTACAGCTACAATTTTCTGTGATTTCTCTAAGGCTTTCGACTGTGTAAATCATAATATCTTAATTAACAAATTGCAAAACTATGGATTCAGGGGAGTGCCGCTCGAATGGCTTAAGTCGTATTTTGGCAACAGAAGGCAGCTTGTGAGGATTGATACGTCTATGTCTTCTTGTAAGCCTATAGAATGTGGTGTCCCTCAGGGTTCAGTACTTGGTCCTATTTTATTTCTGGTGTTTATCAACGACATTGCAAATCTAGACATTAGCGGTAAAATCTGCCTGTTTGTGGACGATACTAGTTTCACTTGGAGCGGCCCAGATGTTACGGCACTATATGATACTATATCCAGTGACTTACGCACCATTAAATCTTGGTGCGATTCTAATCTCCTATGCCTCAACCTTTCAAAAACTAAAGTTTTGTCATATAAAAGTACTATACAAACTTTTGTACTTAATAACACCACTATTGACGTCGTGAGATTCTTAGGACTTGTTGTGGACAACTCTTTAAAATGGGACTTGCACATCGAAGCCTTATCAAAGAAACTAAGCTCTGCCTGTTTTGCGCTAAGATCAGTGTCTAAGGAACTTAACTCGTCAACCTCTAGAATGGTCTATTATGCATCTTCGTTATGCCCTTCCATTCTGGGGTACTTGCTGCGCGACAAAATTTGATCGTATTTTCAAACTTCAAAAGAGAGCAGTTCGATACTTATTGGGACTAAACAGTAGAACTCACTGCCAGAATTTCTTTAAAAATTTCAAAATACTGACTCTGCCTTCCTTATTCGTTTTTGAATCCGTTTGCTTAATCCGCAAGCACATATTCTCTATTCCGGAAAGGCCTTCTCACAACTATCCACTTAGGAATGCGCAGCACGATATTTATCTGCCAACCCCGAGCTCAGAACTAGTTAAGGGCTCAATACTGTACAATGCCAAGAAAATGTACAATCATTTGCCTTCGAATATCAAGTCACTTTCATTCTTTCCCGCATTTCGCAAAGCTCTGAAATCATACTTACTGGAGAGAGCCCTATATGCGGTAAACGACTTTTTTGTTGATGTTTAATCATGAACAATTTAGAATTTTAATTTTAATATTTTGATCATCTCACACACTGGTTAAAGGTCTAGTATTTAATATTTTATAACTCTTGATTTTATGTTATTATAACATGATTTTATCCATTTACAGTTTTCCTTTTGTAAAATTTTCTAGATACGCCTGTGTTCTGCAATGTCCATATATGTTTTATTTGTAATTTTATGACGTAATTTTTTTTTTGAATTGATTTGTATTGTATGACATTTTTTGTATTATTTGTATATTTGTTTTTGTGTTTTTTTTTTGCTTTGTCGATGAAGCTGTTTTGGCTTTTTGAACAATAAAGCGTTGTTTTTTTTTCTTAATATAAAGGTAAATATTAAAAATATTTTTTATTTAAGAGGATTTTATAGTATTTTTGAATTTACTAATTGCTTTAACATTGAACAAACTTTAGCTTTGTTTAAGTATTTAAATTTATTAGTAAAACGCTGCTCCTTTTTGCTCCACAAAAAACCGCATAATTTAAGTTTGTTTTAAGCCAAAACAATGCAATATTTTGTAGAATGAATGTACAATGTGATCACAGAATATATACCTGAGCTATACAGTGTGAGTCTTAAATAAGTGCATTTAAGACAATCTCTTGACGGAAGATAATCAAAGGCCAAAATGACATTTCTCGCAAATTTTGTAAAGTATAATTAGTGGAAAAGTTAAAAGTTTGATATTTTTTTCTACTAACTGAAAATATCTAGCACTAATTTTGACGTTTGAACTAATTTTGACACTAAGTGAAACCACTAATTTATTCCACTAATTGCGAGGTTCTGAATGAAGCTTTAAAGAACTTACTGATTTGCCAATAAAGTTTTAAAAATAAAGATAAATTTAGTTTTGTTGAAAGTCCACTCAAACTTATGGCATTTTTAATCGATTAATTGCTTTAACACTGAACAAACTTCAGCATCGTTTAAAATATATAAAGTTATTAGTGTTGATAAAAGTAATTACATTTTCGCCAGCGTTGCTTTTTTATTTTCAGCGCCTATTTAATCAGGCATCGATCTTCAATTACGGAAAATAATTATTTTTCTGATCGTTTTAGCTTCGGCAATTTTGTTCGTTATAGCAGACCGCGGCGGTTATGTATCTACTCCTCTTGAATTTCCGTTGAAAATTCACGAATTGCGCTGTTTCAATTATAGCATGATTAAGGGCTTTGATTTTTCCTTTTCGTTTTAATGGTTTCATAATAATTAAGTGCCTCAGTTAATAACAGATCGATAGATTTCCCTTTATGGCTATATTCTCTATACAGGGTGGCGCACCTCATTCGCCTCGGTTGATAATACGAACACGGAAAGATGTAGAAACAAAATATTTAATGGGTATATGCATAGACAAACAGAAAAATTAAAAGACTCCCAGAAGACATACGACGCGCAGGCAAATGTTCCTGTAGCGCATCGACGCAAGTGTCGAAATACGTCCATCTAGCTATCTGTGTTTCGACACTAGTCCGTTAGTCTTAGCATATTCAGAAAGAACACGCTAACCTCCAGCGTTGCCAATTTGTGGGGAATTCCCCAAATTTTGGGGAATCCGGAGCCGATTGGGAATTTTGTGGGGATTTTAGCAATAGGGGGCGAAAATAAGGGGAGTTTCAACATTTTATTGCTGATTGAAAATGGCGTAAAATTTTTAGCTTTAAAAACGGAGCGGGACGATATATCTTTCCCAACTTAAAAATTATAATCTGCTTTTTACTTGTGCTTCCCTTTGCAAATGCTTCAGTTGAAAGAAAATTTAGTGACCTCAAATTATTTAATGACTACTAGGGAAGGGATTAAAAAACAAGGAGGTAATTTACAGTTTAATCTCTCTAACATATATATAATAAATATTGTATTTTTATTAAAATTATTTTTTTTTATTAAAATAATCATATGGGGAATTTTTGGTGAATCGGGACATTTTTCTCCCTAAAGTGGCGAATTTAATTTAGATTTTTGGGTAGTTTAGAAAATTGACATTGGCAACGCCGCTAACCTCATTCTTTTGTTTGTTGTTTGTTCAAAAACCGCCACACGGCGTAGTACAAGGCTTGATCACGGCATATAAATCACACGGCAGGCTAACTCTCTTTGGCGGGAACGCTACGCGCATACCGTCGCGCACGCCGCCATTAGGGTTTCCATCAACAGAAAGTAACCAGTGTCGTAGTTTCTTTCATCGACTGCGCACACTTTCGGCTGATTCGAGTCAGTAGCGTACGGATTAATTTATTTTGTTTATTTCTTGAGTTATATTTTATAGTTGTTGTTTTATTTTTGTTTATTGTGTTATATATTTGGTTTTTCTAGTTTATTTTCGTTTCTTGTGTTATATAATTTATTTTTGTATTTCTGAACATTTTTAAATCTTTAATTTTTACGTGTTTTTAAAATGCCTGGGCGAAGTTGTGCAGCAAAAAAACTGCCTGAGTAGAGGACTAAACTGCAATAAAAAGTTTCTTTCTGTTTCCTAGAGATCCGATTATGTATATACATATGTGATTAATTATTTTAACATATTTTAGTTAAAAAAACAGTAGTATACATATTAGGACATTCAGCTAAATAGAAAGATCTAATTAAAAATATACAAGTTCAGCATCTATATTAAATGTTAACAAACTTATATATAGGATGAGTCTTAAATAAGTGCAAATATTTTCAGGGCTGGCAGATCTCGATAAAAGAAACATATTTTCTCCTTACTTTTTCAGATAAATCCAAAATAACCGAGTTATTTAAGTTTAAAAAAAAATTTTTTTTTAAATGTTGAGTTGAGAGCCACCGAATTTTTTCTGTATTTGCATCCCTTTTAGTGCCGCAACCATAGAGTAAAGCCGCAACTATGGTAATATCAGAGATTAAGAAATTATACCGTGGGAAAATTTGCGGTGAACAGGCAGTTCTAAAAAGTTTTCGAAAAATATACAAGGAAGTTAAAAGAAAATGCACGATTTTCAATATCTTTTTTTAGCGAAAAAAACTCATAAACGTGTTCCTGGGGTCGAAATATACCACCCCTGAAAATATTTGCACTTATTCAAGACTCACCCTATATGTATATAAAATATTAGCAAGATTAAAATGTTAAATATTTAGTAAAATTTAATGTTGTATCTAGACCTTAACATTAAATTTAAAAATAATTATATTATTCATTTAAATATAATTATAAAAATAAATAAAATGAGTATATCGAAAATATGTTAACAATAATTTTTAGGGCAAGAACATGGGCAATTGCAGCTAACGGAGAAGACTTGATTGAAGATATAAATAAGGCCCACAAGTACAGGTTGTGTTCTGTTCACTTTGAATTTAAAATGTTTACCAATTCACTTTGTAACCGTATAAAATACAATGCGGTACCTACTTTGTTTCCTGCCATGAAAAAAATAGAAGTTTCTCAAAAAAATTGTGGATTTATTAATTTGTGAAATTTGAATATTAATAAAATTTATTACGCCCATTGATGGGCATAATTCGTACGTAGCCTCTTTATATTGTTCAATAAATATTTTATTGGTATTTTTTTAATTCTTGTTTGTAACTCTTGGCATGTTTTTGTTTTTTTGTGTTTAGTGAAATATTTAATTGATTTTTTCATTTTTACTTTTCGAGAAGTATGCGCGGTTAACGATTCATTTGTTTGGACAAAAGTATTGTAAATAAAATTCAGTTTCAGTCAATTACAGTATTTTTTTAATACGACCCTGTCGTATTTTCTGAGAAATTTTTTAATACGTTTTAATCCGGCCCTGACTAGGAAACCATAATGGCGCCAACAAGGTCAAATTTTATAGAAATTTTAAACAATGGAATCTGAGTAGAGTTGGCGTGCCGATTGTTTTATGTGCCGTGGCTTGATCCTGTGGCTTGATCATTTTTTAAGAAATTTTTGATTGTTAATTTTATTTTTGTGCAAACTAAACAGTTGTTTTTTATTAAAAAATAGCAGACAAAGGTAAGAAAGGTAATGTCCATGCAGAAGTTTTTATTTCACAGGCTATTCTTTCTAGAAAATATACCATCCAGCCCTCCTATTTAATTATTATATGAAAGTGTGAAAGTCAAGGGCTATTCTGTTAAAATATCATCCGGCCAGTCTAGGCCCTGTTGTGAACCAGAAGGTCTCCTAAGTTGGATGTTGGATATAGAATGGAAGGAATATCATGGCCGAGAACAAGGCATAATTTTATGTCCCTTGATGTAGGGGGGTAGGTTTGTTTCTAATAGGCAGTAAAACCAAAAATTCTACTGTGAATCTTCATATTCTAGGCCTGTAAAGATAAATAATTCCTGGAGCCATCTCGAGGTATAGTACTGAAGTCGGAGCGAATCAATTGATAGCACGATGAAAAGAAATAATAGCCATCCTAAAACTGTAAATATGCATATAACTAGTACAATGTAGCTATTTAACTGTAAGTACAATATAGCTAGATATTTAGTAGAATAGGGGCATTATAAATTAATACAAAATACAATAATTGGTCATTCTTTCCATTCCCATTCAATTCTTCCCATTTAATCGTTTTCCCATAAAAAAAGGAAAATTAAAATTAAGAGTGCCCTTAACCAAAAATAGTGAAATAAATGGAGATAGTCAAATTTTATATTAGTGTGTAAGACTTTGAATAAAAAGGTGTAAAAGGATTATAAATGCTGTATTTATATCCTTTAATATCATGATAATATAAAAATTGAGTAGGTATCTCCATTTATTTCACTGTTTTGGTTAAGGGCACTCTTAGTTTTAATTGCCTTAAAATAATAAGTATAATAATAATTTAAATCTCCCGCTCTTTCATAGTTCGTTCCTGTAGCCAACCAGAGGGCGCCAAAAGCGCAATCTCCCAACATTTTACCACGCGATTTACCACTCTCTAAACTATTAACTTTCTCTATGGGTATATGTGGGAAAGCAATGTACAGGGTGAGTCAACGATAGAGTAAAGTCCATTATCTCATTTGTTTCGAGGTTTACGAAAAAATGTTAAATATAAAAGTTTTAGGGTAGGTCAAGATACATTTTCTAAAATTATTATAGAGTATACAGGGTGCTCCAAGAAAGTGTGGCGAATATAACATATGTTTTTTTAAATGCAATACCCTATTTTTTATTTTATTTTTAGATTCCGCGTAAAACTCCATAACTTTTTTGTATATAATGTTATATACCTAAAATTAATAGTTTTTGTAATATTTAAATTCGTTTAAACAAATGTTAGATTGCAGTGTGGTAAAAAATTGTCAGTGATCTCATTGTTTCTCAAGTTGGACAAGTAAAATTTGGTAGGATAATTTTATAGAGATATAGAAAAAGACCTATGTAAAGATATTTTAGTTAGATGCTACAGGGTGTTCAAAATATATTTATGAATTTCAACTACTTAAAATTAAGAAATTTCAAATTTTTTAAATGGTACACCCTATATATTATCATTTTTTCTGATAGATTTTATAAAACTCTTCAAATTTCATTAAGTATGTCATTAACCTATTTTTAATAGTTTGCGATTTATTCCAATTTTTTCTATTTTTACCCATATTTTTAATACAATTACGCTATAACATCATAGTTGCCATGACAAAAGGTAATAATTATCAAAATTTCACATCTGTTAAGCAAGTTAAGAACAAAACTTGAATTTTAGTTTAATTTGTTGTAATAAGTATAAATTTGGTAGAGATAATAGTTACAGATTTCCCTGAAAAATGAATTAGTCAATATGACTGATATACACGAACAAGTCAAGAAAAACATATTTTTTGATTCAGTACTATATATTATATAGTACTTTATTAAGCACTATAAGAATAGATGCAGATTACCTAGAAAACATTTTCATATTATATTATATATTATTTTCAGTGTGTAATGGGACGGTTTCGCGGCAGTAGTTATATTAGCTATGTGAAATGAATTATAAGCCAAAATTACTACGAAAAAAAAACTTCGTGTATTTTGAAGAAAATTCCTCATCCGAAAAGTCATCAACAATTAGGTAATCTAGTATTACCTTAATCTGTGGCTATTCGTCCTGACGGAAAATCCAAGTGTCATCTTTCATAATATAGAAATCGATAGAAATACACAATATTCACGACTGCGATTTTAGTTTGTTTGAGTAAAGTTAATTAATTTTAACTAATTCTAACAATTGTAACTAATTATTATTACGCTACTTGTTAAATATAAGTAATAAATAGTTTTGTTTTGTCATGGTAACTATGATGTTATAGCGTAATTGTTATTAAAAATATGGGTAAAAATAGAAAAAATTGGAATAAATCTCAAACTATTAAAAATAGGTATATGACATACTTAATAAAAGTTGAAGAGTTTTGTAAAATCTACCAGAAAAAATGATAATATATACGGTGTACCATTTAAAAAATTTGAGATTTTTTAATTTGAAGTAGTTGAAATTCATAAATATATTTTGAACACCCTGTATCATTTAACTAAAATGTATTTTCTTATATATATCTTTTCATCTCTATAAAAATCTCCTACCAAATTTTGGTACTTTAACTTCAGAAACAATGACACTACTGACAATTTTTTACTACACTGCAATTTAACATTTGTTTAAACAAATTTAAATATTATAAAAACTATTAGTTTTAGGTATATAACATTATATACAAAAAGTTAAGAATTTTATGCAGAATCTAAAAATAAAATAAAAAATAGGGTGTTGCATTTAAAAAAAAAACATATGTTATATCCGCCACACTTTTTTGAAGCACTTTGTATACTCTATAATAATTTTAACATGTGTATCTTAACCTTCCCTATAACTTTTGTATTAAGGTTTTTTTGTAAACCTCAAATTATTTCTTTTAATTTCTTTTTAATTTTTTAATTCTCATTTAAAAATGAGATAATGGACTTTACTATATCGTTGACTCACCCTGTACATAATTTAAAATTATATTGAAATGTACAGCTAGATACTGCTTCATTGTTCTTGATAAAATACGATACTGACGGATAACTAGTGATTTTATTTTGTGAGGATACACAGTTTGTGTGGCCTGAAGGGTTATGCTCAAAGATATCCACATAGGAATTTTCTTGACAAGCGTTCCTTTGAAAAACTGCTTTTCATATTTCTAAAAACCTATTAGGCAAAAACCTGTCGTTGGAAGGGAAGAAAATGAATTTGCCTTAATTAGTTATTTTATAGAGAAAATCCAATATATCTACAAGTCATCGTAATATAAATTAAGGAACTAATACTTTATTTTTCTTGATAAAATAATAAATATATTTACTTATTAAACACTTGTAGGTAAATTAAATAAAACTAAACTGGTTATAAATTTAAATAAAGTCATCTGGATTGCCATTTTATTGAAAAATCGCTTTTTATCCAAAATCTGAGCCAGATAAAGAGCAATGAAATCTGCTTCGACTTGTTTTAAAAAATAAATACATAGTGTTACATTGGAAATCACGAAGTTATTATATGTAAAATAAATATTTAAAGTAGACCAGCAATTTTTGATACCCCTGTATACATTTAAGGAAGCAATAAAATTTAAAAAGTTTATTTTTCTGGCTTCAAAATCAGCGCAAAAATTAACTCTGAAAAGTAATGTACAGGGTGTTGACAAACTTTTTTATTATAGCATGCATATTTAAATATCTTTAAATATCTCAAAAACCAAAGCATTTAAACATATTAAACCCTTATAATAAATGCCTTATTTCATACCCAAGAATCCAAAAATGAAATAAAATACAGGGTGTGTTCCATAAAAAAAATATAACTTTAGTATGGATCTTAGTTCTGACACACCCTGTACATTTCAAAATAATTTTAAATTATGCACATTGCCTCTCTACATGTACCCATAAAATATTTTGTTTCTACATCTTTCCGTTTTCGTATAATCAACCGAAGCGTGCCACGCCCTTTCTAATTTGAAGTTCAATAAAACACAACTTTACTTAATGCAGAATGAGTTGCATAGAGGCCACTAGCTTTTTAATTTTAACAGCCGGGTGGTCGGGGTTCAAAGATATTAATAAAAGGGCGCCACGAGATTATACTCTATGAACTCGGCATAAAAGATGTTACTATTAAGTAGACGTCAACACTAACCTCGAACTGTTGAGTGCAACTACCTTGAACTTCAAATCTTACTAGAATTATTTGAACTTAAAAGTGACTCTAACTTAACTATGAGACTAGACTGTAAATAATACTACTAAAAATATTTAAGCAATTTATTAAAATATTAAAAAAATTATAAAGAAAAGAAATGAATGAAATGTAAATAAGATTGAAATATATTAAGTCAGAATTTAAATCAATAAAAACTAAATCTATGACGTCATCCCCCTTAACTTAAACTAAGTATGCTCTAAGGGCGGAATACAAATATCAAACTAAATCTAACTAATATCTAAACGATCTTACTCTACAGTGTAATGTCTTGACAAGAACTTGAAAACTACTCGGAAGTTCCTCCGGCTGAGCTTCGGTGTATAGCAATGGGGTAGCTACAGCAGGGTACAGCAGCTCGGTGTACTGTCACTGGAGCCCGTCAGCAAACGTACAGATACCAGGCAGGTGTAGGACTTCAAAAGGTGACATAAAAACCCTAAATAACATTGGTTGTCTTAGAAAAGAGCCTCAATTATAGAACAAGGACTAGCACAACGTGTAGGAGTGAATAAAGGTAATAAAGAAGGACTAATCAAATCTGAACTTTACCTCAACGAGGGTTTATGATGTCCAACGGGTAACTCTACACACGGGCAACAGGAACGGATGGAATTCTGGACTGTTCTGTGCTGTACGGTCTGGATCGGTCTTCTTGCTCTTGGAACTGTTCGGGGACTTCTTGGGCACGTGGAATCGGAATATCGGTCGGAAAATTCGGCTATTTAATCCCTTGACGGAAATTTGGTCGGTGGTCCATACAAATTCAACAAAATCCAAACACGTCTCTGACCAAATATGTTTCGGAAGCCTTAATCCTCCTTTACGAAGACCTGCTATTCACGAACAGGGAATGCTTCACGAAACGGCAGCCAGTTCTTCACGACGACACTCTTCAGCCGGGGAGTACACAAGAAGTGATGCAAGGATTCGATTTCCTTCACAAAATCAGATTTCAACCGGAAATCTCCCTCCAGGATATAGATAGAGAACTATATATCTTGACTAGTCCAACTCACAAAAAGGCATAAATAAAAAAACGATGTTCTACAATATTTTTCGACAGCCATATTTCATATCCGGTCAATGAACGAACTAAACTCAGAAATTCCACAATTAAATGAACGAGTTGCACACTGCGATCCACATCAAAAATAACCAATTTAACTACGAAATTTTATCTGATAATTATAAAATTTCAATAACCGAAACAAAGGATAAATAAATCCAAAAACATCTGATTTGATCTGACAGTGACAAGTGACGGACAAAAGTGATGATCAAAGATATAGAGAGATGGACAAAAAGCCTACTGCTGGTCGGCCGTTTCCAGTGACAATATTGTTGAGCTTATGGAGTGTAGAGGTAGTTGAGCTGTAGCTTGGATAATATCGCGATGTATATTCGGTTGCATAATGGTAAAATACTAAATAAAATAATATTTAACAATAAAATTATAGTAAACATGATGCAAAAATAATAGTTATTTGCGATAATTTATGAGCTAGCGCACAGAGGTCGTTGCGAGGAAATTTGACTGTTACAAGCGAATGAGGTGCGCCACCCTGTATAAGCTATTCTGCTGGTTTTAACCATTTGGATATTTCATTGATTGCTTTTTAATGATAAATAAACATCTACAAATGTAGGTATTAAATCTGCATTAGATTACGTCAAATTATTTTGTTAGATTTCATTAACCCTTAACTGCTGACCTTACTTTCTGTATAATTAATGCTGCATGGAGTCTCACAGACTCCGTTATACAAATGTTTTTTTAAGCAAAACTAGTTTTCTGTAGGTTTTGTGTTTTTTAATGTAAAACTACTATTCGTTTTTTACTTTTTAAAGCATCGTTATACAGGATGAGTTTCCTAAGATGTTCTCTATGGGTATCTCGGAAACTACTGGAGATAGAGAGTCGGTTAAATGGAAAAAGAATTGCAGTTTTGTGGGGTCATAAATATGCGCCTTTCAGATTTTTGAAAAAGTTTATGGCTTACTAGATATTTCGAAAAAAAAAACAAATTTTGGCTATTTTAAAAATTGACCCTAATTCTATTATAATCTATTTTAGAAAATAAAGTTTTCAGATAAAAGTTGTAGATAATCACATCCCTAATGAGTTAGTGTTCTTCGATTTTTTCTAAAGTCTGTCATTTTTGACATATGGCACAAACATATGTTTTTTTTAAATGGAAACCATAGTTGGCCATGACTTCATAAGACGCTAATGAAGAAGATATGAGTTATAATGTTTTTTTTTTCACAAAATTACTGAGTTATAGCCCATTCTTACATTTCTTGACTAATTTCACTTAGTTAGCCATGGAAACAAGTACAATCGTCGTTGCTCTCAGAAATGTGAAACTGTCACATACAAACTTTGTAAATTAAATAAACAAAAATTGTAATATGAATTTTTCAAATGAAGAAAAGCTTGTAGGATTATTGGTTCAACTTTTCTTGGCCATACAGCTTCGAGTTACGTTGACCGGTGAACATTACTTACGTTTTTTACAGAACGGTTTTCAAGACATGTTAGGAAAGTTAATTTTAGATACTCCCGCATTAATAGAGTGGTTCCAACATTACTTTCATTATGACACACCACCCCCCCCCACAATGAAAGAAATGTTATTGATATATTTATATCATAATTATGTAGACTCAGGCATAGAAAGAGGTGGATAAATTGCATGGGCCTCCTCGATCACCTGATCTATCCATTTTAGATTTTTTATGCGGTATGGTTAACAACAAGGTTTACAAAATAACTTATGAATTAAGAGAGGCACTCGAAGAGGCGGTACAGGAGAAGTCGACCGGTTGTTCTGTAAGAATAGCTAGAAATTCAGTTTTAAAAAGATGCATTTATGTACTCAAATCAATGGCGTATTTTTTGAAAATTTTCTAAAACAACTTAAAGTGTATGTAGTGATATTATTTTTGAATTATTTCTTTCTCTGGAGCCATTTAAAAAACAGGATATAGAAGGATAAAAAATACCCAAATCTAGAGGAGTTAAAAAATGCTATTTCTGCCCAATGCAAGAGAATTTCAGTTTACCAACTAGCGAATGTAAGAAGAGAATTTTATGATCGCCTGGGTTATTGTCTAGCAGTCGATGGAGGAATATTTGAACATCTTCTTAAATCCTAAAGTTCTAACAATTTAATAGTACCTAAATTAATAAGTTATTGAATATTGTAATAATACTATAATTAACCTTGTAATTGATTACTTTATTTTACTTTAATTCATATTAATTTGTAAAGCACTAAATAGGTAAATTTCTGAAATGACAACTTCATTTGACAGTTAACTTTTACCTTGACTGGTGCTCATAAGTAAATGCAGGGCCATAAGAAAGGAGAAATATTTAAAAAGAAATCGGCGATAACTCGTAAACGGGCTAATCGAAAATATCTAAAGTTATTCTTTTGAATGTGGGTTTTAGTGCTCTTCAATAAACCTAAATAGAATTATTCTCTAAAATAATTAGGGAAGCCAATAATTGTCCCCATTAAAATTTAAATGGGATTTCCTATGTCCCGTCCGACGATGCAACGCCCGGTATACTATATACTACATATTTAGTAGTAATATAGGGTACTGAGAGACGAAGTAACTCGATGGAATTTTCTTTCATACATATTAAGAACTATATAAATATTTCCCCTAGAGAACGATAATAAAATTATCATTTCAGTATTTTTCTTGTTTGATAAAATATTTTTTCGTACTTACTAAAGTATATTTATGCAAAAAGGAATCGACATTAAAATTATTATAAAATTAGAATAGAAAAATGATCTGAAAGAAAGTATATCATAACATAATATTTAACTAACCATGTAAATCAAATGAGGTCTTACATTATAAAAAGATTAATCTACATCTACTGCGTCCGTAAATCACGAACTTGAACTTCCTTAAATACAGTAATTCCCACGTGTCGTTACTAACTGGTTTAAGTTTCAAACTCTATTCTTTCTTTCTCTTATTTTATTCTCTGAGGATCAGCTAACTGGTTGTAAAAGTTAGTGACATCAAGTTTCTTGGTAGTTCACACAAGTTAAATATGCCATAAAATTTATGATCTTACTTCTGAATCACAATAAAATTATACATAATCTTTTTATGTTTTTAATCAAATATATTATGTAGCTTTTACCATCAAGAATGTAAATTCATCCGAATAAAAATAATGTATTCAAGTACTTTTAAACTAATGATATTATATGTCTAATGCCAAGTACACTTATATATACATACCGTGCTGGCAACTGTTACTTTTGTGTCGGCATTTACATGTGTGGAAGTAAATCGCATAGGGATCTTATTAAGTCGGAGTGAGAGAAAACCGACGCGACGCGCGACAGTGTGCTGTTGCGGCGTTGCCGATACGCCTTTCCCTATCAAGTAAAGTAAAATCACGATCGCAAACCGCTTATTTGTAAAAGACTTCTTTCAAGAGATAACTAGATAAAATCATTAGACATGTTTCTGAGCATCTGAAATGGAATTATAAGGATATCGTTAGGTGTCATTTTTTTTATAACGAGAAAACGTCAGTAATCGCGATAATTTAAAAACTCAACTTTTTAACACATAACAGGCTAACTTTTTATAAACTTTTTTTTATTTTCAAGATCGGATATTTTACAATATGTTTACATAAGAAAAGTTCGATAAGGTTGTTTTTTCCATTCAAAAATTGTAAACAATCCATCCATTTCCTTTTAGAGCATAGCAATTTTCAGCAATCGTGTAATTTTTTTATTGATAAAGATTTTCACATACTGTCTACAAAGAAAATACAGCAGAAATATTAACAAAGTTCTTGAAAAAACTACAACCTATTATTTCTAATAGATTTCGAGATATCGATTTTTGAATTCAGAGTTCTAATAGCGCGACCATTATCGAACACCCACTCAATTCCACTTATTTTTACCAAAAATGCAAGTGTTTCTAGCTTGCACTTAAAAAAATCAAGCTATAGGGAAAATGACAACGACTCGTTAATAAATAAACAAATTAAGTATCACGAGACGTAATTAAATCGTGAAGCTGAACGCATGACGTACACCTTTCCCTAGAACTTTAAGTACTGACAGAGGTATTGATTGGGTAGACCGGTCAACTGCGACAAATCTGCTATATCCCCTTCCACGTCTCTTAGCGATTATATATTCTCGGTTTATTTCATACGTTTGGCAACGTGTTTACTGTCCTCTCTTTGTTCAGTACATTATAAACGCATTGTACTCTTCTTTCATACGGAAATCTCGACCCAAAACTAAACCTTTGCCAGCCCTTAGTATACAGTGTGT
The DNA here is from genome assembly GCF_002938485.1 of Sitophilus oryzae. Lineage (NCBI taxonomy): Eukaryota > Metazoa > Arthropoda > Insecta > Coleoptera > Curculionidae > Sitophilus > Sitophilus oryzae. The sequence goes on from NW_022147083.1 coordinate 51,441, forward strand.
CCCAGAAATAAGTGCAGGTATTTTAAGGGGTGGTAGATCTGGTAAAAAGAAACATTTTTTCTCTTTACCGCTTTTCAAATAAGTCCAAAATAACCGAGTTATTTTACTTTGAAAATTTAAAAAAAAATATATTTTTTTGCTAAAATTTTAAGAACCACTAGATCATTTCTGGATTTTCTTTCATGTAAATTTAAGCTACTACCTATGTTGCCATATTATCAAGAAATTTTGTTTTTTAATTTAAAACTAAAAAAAATTCCAAAATTTTTTTCAAAAAATTCAAAATTTTCTAAATTTTTTTCTCGCAAAAAATACCTCATAGGCGTGTTTCTGAGGCCGAAATATACTACCAGTTAAAATACCTGCACTTATTTCTGGGACACCCTGTATAATCGAAGGCCTACCCGAAGGTGTATGCTCTTCATTCAATTTAATTTACAAAAACTGTCATATGTGTGCTGCTTTAATGATTAGGTGTGATGAGATACAGTTTTAAATGAGGCCAAAACAAATCGTGTAATTTTTTCTTTGAGGAGTGTGCCTGAGGACTCTCGCTTCTCCAGGGAATCTGTTCCATTTTTAGGGGTTCCGTTGGACAGTGAAATGAGATGGAATGCTCATATTGAGCAACTATGCAAGAAGCTAAGAAGCGCGCTCTTCGTTCAGCGTAATTTGTCAGGTACTGTTTCCTGTTGCGTATTGCGGACGGCTTACTACGCTCTTTTTCATTCTGTGATGTCCTACCGTAGGACATCATCGCGTAACGCTGTTTTGGCATGGGGTCACGCACCTCAGCGGCGCAGGGTTTTCGCGCTTCAGAGGAGGGCTGTGAGAGTTGTCGGAGGATTGGGCTACAGGGATGATTGCAGGGAAACCTTTAAAATGTTAAATATACTTACTTTCCCAAATCTTTATATATTGGAAAATCTATTATATGTTAAAGCCAATACGGAAAAATATCCCACAAATGCTCAGCACGGCTCTCATGACATTGCCAACTAGGGCGGAGCACCTCAGTATCCCTATACATAGATTAGAAAGGTCTCGAGATGGACCTAGATACTGGGGTGTGAAGTTTTACAAAAAACTCCCGGATGGGTATAAACCATTGTCCGATAAGGTGTTTAAGGGCAGGGTTCGTGGCTGGTTACTTGAAAATCCACTGTATGACTCGAGGGGAGTTTCTTTCAAGTGATATACATATTAATCTCACTTGATGGAAATTCCTTCTACAACAGAATGTGGGAACTGGAAACTCCCACCCTATATTTATATTACAATGTATTAACTAGAGTATATAATTTTCATTGTATACCCATCTAATATGATGGTCTTAACTTTATGTCTTTTGTGTTAATTTTTAAGTTAATTGTGTTTTATATATGTATTTTATTTTATATTTTGACTTATGTACGCAACTGTTTGTATGGTTTTGACATCAATAAATTATTCTATTCTATTCTATTCTATTCTATTCTATTCTATTCTATTCTATTCTATACCTACCTATTAACTAATTCTGCATCACGACCGTATTATACTTAGTTAAAATAACATCTTTTTGCAACGAATTAACACCAGAAACAGAAAAATATATGTATTTACGTATCTTTCTCCTCTTGAAAAGTCAAATTTTTATCAATCGAAAACTTATATCTACAGTATGTCTGTTCGTTCTGTAGCTACGGGGTATCCGTGAGAGGGGAAACGATATTCCCTCGATGTTTTTCGTAAAAAAATTGACGTTGAGTGTAATTTTTGTGGTTTATCTCTTGTCTGTTCTTCTTGCCAGTTGTCCTGCCTATTGCCACTTAAGAGATTTGATTCTGTGGATGACATCTATTACCTGGATCTTTTGTCGTATCCACTCTATTCTTTTACGGTCTCTTTTGGTTATTCCCAGCATATTTCGTTCCATTGAGCGTTGTGCCACCTGCAGTTTCCTTATAATGTCCGTTTTAAGTGTCCAAGTTTCGCATGAATAGGTCACACTGGTAGTACATTTAGTCGAATGTTATCTTCTTTAGATAAAGTGGCATTCTAGATTTGAATATGATTGAATTTCTTCCGTACGCACTCTATGCCAATATTAATACGTTTATATTCAATGTACACACACCGGAAAAATCTAGAGATATCATTTTATTAAAGTTAAAAATAAATGTTTTGAATAAACAACCACATATTTGTAGGCCGATAACGACATTATGGAGTGTAGACATCTTAACAGAGACGAAATGCTAAGGGCCATGGGTATGCTCGAAGCTGGAATGCGCCATCGACCTAGCTAGAGCATTAAATACAACGCAAAGTGTAATATAGCGATTAAGTGCACGCTACCGTGAAAGTGGTGAGGTTGCTGAAAGGCACACAGGGCGACATCGCATTACTACCCCTCAGCAAGATCATTTTGACCGACTTAAACAGCACCAGAGCTTAGTTTAATTCTTCAGGAAACACATAATGTAACCGTTGGGTTGACACTGTTCGCAATAGATTAAGAGAGGTCAACTTATTTCTGGGACACCCTGGAGAGCTCTCAACCCTTAACGAGAGGAAATCGAGAATATCCCACATTTGTGGGCTCAAGATCATGTTCAGTGGTCGAATGAACAATGGGCCAATAGTCTTCACGGATGAGTCACGCTTTGGAATTCATCCGATTCGAGAAGGCTTAGGGTATGGAGAGAACCGGGAAATCTTATTCGGTTGGATCATGTTCAGGAAGTGCACCCTTATCCGAGGTGGAAAAGTTATGGTCTGGGAGGAGTCCAGGTTAGGCCGAAAATCCGATCTCGTTTTTCTTGAAGGGTTTCTAACAGGAATCACATATCGTGATTTAATTCTTGAGCCTGTCGTGTTACCATATGGCAATGATTTTTGGAGAAACTTCATTCTCATGCATGACAATGCACGGCCTCATACAGCGTAAGTGAGTTTATCAATGCTCATCAATTAAACATCTTACCCTGGCCGGCACAATCTCATGACCTCAACCCATCGAGCATGTATGGGACGCGGTCCAAAAAAGAATTTTGAGAATGGGTATGCCCCGTGAAACTCGTAGGGATCTGGTTCGGGCCGTGAATGCAGCGTGGCAGGCTATACCTCAAGAAGAGATCGACAACCTGATCAGGAGCATGGAGAGACGATGTAGGGCTGTAATGAACAGTAGAGGAGGCCATACCCTTTATTATACCTAAAAATGGTTTTATCTTTTTTTTTAATTCACAGTTTAGAATAGAAAAAAATGTGTATTTTTGAGTTCAATAAAAACCAAGGTAAATTTGAAAAATTTGGTAAATTTCGCATTTTTATTTCCAATACGTCCTGTCAACTATTTGTTTATTTTAATTTTATTATATAGAAATGCAAATAATAAAATCACTGACGATGGCTGGCCAAATTGTAATATCCCTAGACTTTTCCGGTATGTGTATTTAAAGAAATTAATAAATTTATGACAACTCTTGGACCAATTGATATTTAATTATTTCTGAAATTGGTTTTTTAAAATTGAACTTATTCCGCTAAACAAGATATTTATCTTATTGAAATATCTACGATTATTACGTGGTATTAAATATCAAGGTAAGTAAATTTACTGTTGTAGGTAATATAATTCAGAACGGTGTCCTCAAATTAGTATATTATGTAGAAACGCCCCACTAATTATTTAGTTAATTGCAATGTAAACTTAACCCGCAAAAAACAGGTAATATTATCTAAAGCGTCTGGGCAAAGCACCGCAAAGTCTATTAGCTGAAATAGTAGTCGACAAAAAACAGGAGCTAGACAAATAACATAATTATACGATGATAGATATTTTTACAAAATTGCAGTTCAGTTCTAAATTCTGAGTTCTCGGTTCTAAGTATGGAAACTCTAATAAAAGTAAAAAATTAGGCATAATCCATAATAAAATTTATTGAGTTTATACAGGGTGCTACAAATTCGAGGTACGAACATAGGTATCTCGGAAACCGTAATAGATACGAAGATAGTTAAATTGGGGCAAAAAATGCTATCAAAAAAGTTTCAAAAATTTCAAGGATTCCTGAGTTTTTTCTGAAGAAGATCACGACGATCCTGGAACGACGGAATAAGAGAATCCATGGAAACTCAACACTTGGAGGACGATGATGTCTTTGATAGACTAGCTTGGTTACTTTTGGCATGCTTTATTTAAAAAAATGCATGCTTTTTTTAGAAATATGTAATAATTACTTTTATTCAAATATGCGATAATTGTTTTGAATAGTGTATTTGGACATTTCAAAATGTGCCTGGGATTTTCTGTTTCCAACGCCGATTCACTAAAAGGTATATTTTTACTTTAATAAAAATAATTGATAATGTTTTTTTCTTATCCCTCGAATTTGCGATATCACATGTAGGGACCTGTTTTGAAACTACACTTATCATTTTTAAATTAATAGAAAGATTTATCATTATTTTATTTAGATTCTCACAAAGATTTATCGCCCATTTAGTTAACTATTGTAACGCATTAACATTATTTTTTGCTACTTGTCTAAATAAGCTAATAAGCTTCTTAGACCTGAGTTGAAGACAAACTTATATTAGTTTTCTATAATATATCTCGACTTTGGAAAATTCAAACTATTCTCAATTAAAGGCAAGCGCATAAAAAATATTCTATAATGCAATGATGCGAAATGTTTAAGGGTGGAGAATCAATTTGGTAATTAATTAGAAACAAGCTCGGTCTTTTGATTGCGAATAATTTAATTAATGAACAAATAAAGTTTCACATAGCGAAATCTATTGAAGTTGAACAATTTCCAACAACCAAACCAACTGAATAATAAAATATTTTCAAAAATATCTAGGTATAATAAAAGGTAGTTTTATTATAATATTAGAAACCTAGTCAAAATATCAAATGAAAAATAATTAGAGTATTTCTACAATAATGTTTAAAAATTCCTGTCAAAAACTAGTTTTGTTCTGTTTCTTGGAACGTGGTAGACAGTGATTCAGTGTTAAAACTAAAAGAATCGGACTTCCGTTGTTTTTATTTATTTTGCTTACACGTTTCTTTCGGTCAGAAGTATCACTGACCGTTATCAAGTGTGAATTAAACTCAATCCTAAAACTACTGAGCTTATATACTAGAGCCGAGCATTCATTCGTGAATTTGTTGGGTGCAGTCAAGCATGAGGTGTTCCACTAAAAATACCTGCATTGGAGCGTTTTATGAGTGGTTGCCATATTGTTGAAATTTCGATACTTGGATTGCTAGAGATTTTATTATTGTTAGGAATAAATACGACCTCTTTAAATTTTCACTTTTTCCAAAGGGGTCCTTTGTGGACAACCCGATTTTATGTTGTGGTGCTTGGATCTTAATTCACGAAGTAACTCAATCAGATTCACGATTGAGAAAGAGAAAAACTTTCAACAGTCAGTGATACTTGATTTGGACGTTATCTAACGTCGGGTATACGTCGCGTTCAATAAACCCGACGTCGGGTACCAACGTCGCGTCGGTTCGACGCCTGACGACCCCTATTTGCACCTAAATGGGGAATACAGATTCGGGTCGCCTCCACGTCGGTATCTGACCTAATAGGGAATGTAATTCTACCAATTACCAACGTCATATTACGTTGGATTTCAGTCACTTAAAATACGTCGCTAAGCACTTACGTTACGTTTGGTTTCAAATTCGCTACCAAAAATACATAAAAACCTAACCAAACTACCTAATTACAAATGGATTCATAATCACTCCTCGAATATAACTATAAGTGCCTACGTAATTTCATATTATAATAATTCTGAATCATTAATCCAGACATCAGTTTTGTCAATGGAAGTAATTTTTTTTATATATCTGAATAAAATACTCCGGAAAACAACGAGCGCCTTCAAAATTAGGTAGTGAAATATTTTTTTTTTATTTTCTAACTGGTTTAATCATAAAACTGTACTGCGGTTCTCCCCAAACACAACCTTATCAATATTATTCTACTAGAAATCGGAATGTGAATATAAATTTTAAAAACAAAAAACGATTTTAAAATGGCTGACAATCGGATAACTTTCCTTTTATTGAAAATTTAAGTCAAAATATTGCGAACGGCTACTCTTATATCGGAGGCGGTGGGAACAAGCTTTTGCTTCTGCACTTGGCTAAAAAATGATACCCACCTATACCTTACACTGCATACCAAACGGCGCCACTATTTCAAAAAGATGCTGATACTTTACAAAGGATAGTACAAACTAAAATAAGAAAATTTGTACAAGTGTATTAATTGAATGGAAACTAAAATTAGTATAGCTATTAAATATTTTGAGAAACTGGATCAACCAATGAAACAATTCAAATACCCAAAAATAAGATTTATTTCTTGTTAGAAAATATTCAGTACCTATTCTGCACAGCAGTTATATACATTAATATACAAGAATTATATTTAAGAAACTCTATTTTTAAAACTTGTTTAAAATCAATCGGCTTCGGGACATGTAAGGAGCATCCGTCGTCGACCACAGAGCATATAATTTTTCGTATTCCGGATAAACGATTCGACGACGTTGTTCGTTATTGGTCTAAGATAGGTCAATTGTTTGTTGTCAAAAAATGTTTGATGGTTGACGGTTCAACGGTTTCGTAGGTGTAACCTCACTTGCGTATCAGTGATTTGTGGATTTGTGCAACTATCTTTTCAAATATTATTCAAACAATTATAATATAAAAGAAATACTTTTAGAGACGGTCTTGTTTATATTCGAATAATAAATATTTAAATTTGACTTGACTTATTACGAAGATTCATGAACCTTTTGTTTATATATATAGTTAAGGGGAAAAAGATTAATATCTGTACCACGAAGATTGCCCTTACAGGTCAAAGATCGTAATGATATAAAAGGTTAACATAAATAGATGTTAAATCCGAATAATCAATCAATATAACATGGTTATTTTAATAATCAAATACAAGTAAAACATTACTAAAATTGTATTAATCAAATAAATATTATATATTAATCGGTTTAAAACGTTCTATGCCTTCCGATGCCATCTCTCCATGCCTGTCTGTCTCTCCATGCACCGTCTCCGAGAGATCTTTCCTCCATAAACGTGTCAATTCCTTCCTGCCAACTTCTTCTCGGTCTACCCGGTTTTCTTCTTCCTGCAGGTTTCCGGTTTATAATTTGCTTTGGGATTCTTATTTCTGCCATTCTTTGGACATGCTCGTACCATATGAGTTGACTGTTCTTTATCTCGTCCACTATCGTATGTTTAACTTCCATAATCTCTCTTATGCGTTCATTAGTTATTCGCTCGAGTCTTGATTTGCCTGCTGATCTTCTCCAAAAATCGATCTCTGTAGCTTCAAGCATTCGTTTTGTTGTTTCCTTAATTGGCTACACTTCATAAATATGTAAAAAGTAAAAATAAATATGTAAAAATTAAAAAAAAAACGATTAAAAAAAGTCGCCTTGAGTACGATTCGAACCTGCCTTGCTACGGCTCAACGCCTTCCACTCCTAACGCCTTTAACCACGCGGCCAACCGAGGACTTCAAATATTCTATGTAAAATTCTAACTTAAACGATAATGTTTAATGAAAGTACTTTTTATTAGTAAACATTTATTTAATTCTGTTTTTAGTATTTGTTCTTATAGCGGCAACATAGATACATTATCTGTAAAAATTTCAACTGTCTAGCTATAACGGTTCATAAGATAGACCTCTGTGACAGACGGACGGACGGACAGCGAAGTCTTAGTAATATAGGGTTCTCGTTTTTTACCCATTGGGTACGGAGGTCGCAAATACTACTTAATGGGTTGTATTTACGGACGTAAATAGAGATACGTAAATTAGGTTATAAATATGAACATAAAATACAACAAAATATAATTGGACGTTACTTTAGAGATTATCAATATCGAGACGTATCCTATTCGGACAATGGGTAGACGTCGGGCTAGTTCAAGTATATGTACAGGGACATCATTTTAAGCGTCTCACTCGATTTATAATTTTCCTGTTTGGTATTTAAAGATAGTAGAAAGATTTTCTAATGTAATTTTTCGCGAGGATGCCGATTCTCTACACCAAAATTTTTTAAAACGTCAATTTTGACAGATACGACGCCATCTTGATTTTTTTAAATGGAAACCCCCACATATTTTAGCATGGTCCGGTAGACATATTTTAGCTAATTTCAAATATATATAGTTTAGTATACTTTGCTCTTACCGTTTTCGATATACAGTGGATTTAAAAATGAATTGTTCCAGAATCATTTTAAGAGTCTCACCCAATTTAAAATTTCCCTCTTTTCTATTTTAAGATAGTAAAAAGTTTATTTAATGTAATTTTTCGCGAGGATGCCGATTTTCTACATTAAAATTTTTTAAAACGTCAATTTTGACAGATACGACGCCATCTTGATTTTTTTTCAAAACGAAACCCCATCAAATTTTAACACCGCCCGGTAGACATATTTTAGCTAATTTCAAAAATATATAGTTTAGTATACTATGCACTTACCGTTTTCGATATACAGTGGATTTAAAAATGAATTGTTCCAGAATCATTTTAAGTGTCTCACCCAATTTAAAACTTTCCTCTTTTCTATTTTAAGATAGTAAAAAGTTTATTTAATGTAATTTTTCGCGAGGATGCCGATTTTCTACATTAAAATTTTTTAAAACGTCAATTTTCACAGATACGACGCCATCTTGATTTTTTTTAAACCGAAACCCCATCAAATTTTAACACCGCCCAGTAGACATATTTTAGCTAATTTCAAAAATATATAGTTTAGTATACCTTGCATTTACCGTTTTCGATATACAGTGGATTTAAAAATGAATTGTTCCAGAATCATTTTAAGTGTCTCACCCAATTTAAAACTTTCCTCTTTTCTATTTTAATTATATTGTAGTTATATTTATACGAACTTTTTTACTTATTTGTATCTGCAGAATATGCTGCCGAAGTTTCCGGAATACAGTTCGGACCACCCTGTATATAAAAAAAAACTTTTTTGAAAATTTAGTTTTAAACTGCTAGTCATTTATCATAAGATAGCTCAGTTTATGTAAATTTCATGCATTTGGATACGAATGCCACTCAGTTGTAAGTGAATGGCATTCATATTCAAATACATAAAAATTAGAGGAATTCTTGATTTCAACCCCCTGTATATAGAAAACGGTAAATGCAAAGTACACTAAACTGTATATTTTAGAAATTAGATAAAATATGTCTACCAGACCAATGGGGTTTCCATTTAAAAAAAATCAAGATGGCGTCGTATCTGTCAAAATTGACATTTCAAAAAATTTTAATGTAGAAAATCGGTATCCTCGCGAAAAATTACATTAAAATATCTTTTTACTATCTTAAAATAGAAAAGAGGAAAATTTTAAATTGGGTGAGACACTTAAAATGATTCTGGAACAATTCATTTTTAAATCCACTGTATATCGAGTATGTTCAAACATATATTTTGAAATGCTTAAAATATGTCTACCAGACCATCTTAAACTATGTGGTTTCATTTAAAAAATCAGATGACGTCATGTCTGTCAAATTAGTTATAAAATTTTGGTGTTGAATCAGCATCCTCGCCCGATAGAAAATCTTTCTCTTTAAATACCAAACAGAAAATAAAATCAGTGGTACAAAATGATGTCCCTGTACGTCGTCTGAAACCAACGTGCGTCGACGTTGGAGAATTAATAAAAATGGTACGTTGTTATTTTGTACGTCGACAGATCATTGGATTTTCTCGGATCCAACGACGTCGCTTTTGTAGGAAAGCGACGTCACCGGTCGTATCACCAGCACCCGAGCACAAATTTGCACAAAGTCTGACGTCGCTTCAGGTCAGATTTAGTTCGAAGTCAGATAGATGCTGCTTGGGAGTTGTGTAAGCAAAATAAATAAAGACAATGGAAGTCCTACATTCGTTTAGTTTTAATAATTTTGTTCTATTTTATTAATTTTAGACTTAAACAAAATAAAAACACTAAATCACCACAATACACCAAAACACTTTTACTTTTACACTGGACGCGCGTTTGGCTAATCATGTTAGCATCATCAGCAGATGATTATAAACTGAAATAAGTTAAACTAAAATAAGTTTATAATCATCTGCTGATGATCTTCTTTATGTTAGCAACAGCACGTCTAATGCTAAAAAGCAAAGTATTTTAATCAAATAATATTAAATGTTTTATTGCTGATAATAACTACCAAAGGTTCCAACCCTCAACTGTAATTTAGACTAAATATTTATTATATAATCTGAATGTTAGACATGACTAAGTCATATATTATATGACTTAGTCATGCATGATTAATTTGGTACAGCCGAAGCATGTGGTACTATTAAAGAACTTTTTAGTTCTATACTCGACCGATTAGCACTATTAACTTTTGACCGATGCATTATAATTCTACCATGATTCTTTTTTTACCAAGTGAAGGGTGTCAAATAAATTGAAGAATTCAAGTTTTCTTAAATTAAAAATTATTTATGAAATAATAATGCTTGAGATAAGAATTCAATTTTCTCAACTTTTCATGGCCCAAAGATGTTTATCTTGGGTATTTTTCATGAAGCTTCTGGTTTGTATTTGTCAAACAGACCCTTTTTCGCTGAGGTCGTGCTGGATCAGTCTTAGGGCCAACTTCGGGCTAAGTTCAACCTTTGAAATAATTTCATAATTCCTCTTTGTAACAACAACAGACAGAAAGGATGGCAAAGGCGAATATCTCGAATATAATTGATGAAACTGGCAAGCCTCGAGATACTCAATCCAGGCGTAAACAGTTTGTCTTAAAATAACAGAGCTTGCTTATACGAATCTCCGTTTATCTTTTCTTATTAGTTATTAGTACTGAATTTGTGCGTTTTTTCTATAATAAGAATAATTGAGCCAGTGGAATATGATAATTCGCATTTGTGTTTACCAGGTTCTATATATAAGTTGGCCTTAATTTATTACCATCAGACAAATGAAAATATCTTTCTAATTTTTATAATAGTTTTTTTTTTATTTTTCTTAAACCTTTAGAATTATATCCATATATTTTTTTCCCTTTTCTTGGGTATGAGGTTTTTTTTATTAATTGAAAATGGAAACTTTCTTTTTTTTTATGCGACGTTTTGCTCCCACATAGTGGGCTTTCTCAGGCACCTTATTATAAAAACTTGAAGCCGCAGCCGCCTTGCTACAAATTTAGGCTATTAAAAATTGTCCCTAATTCCGTTATAATATATTTTAGACAGAAAGTTTTGATACAAAAGTTGTAGATAATCACATCCTTAATGAGATTGTGTTCTCCGTTTTTCCTAAAGCCTGTCATTTTTGACGTGTGACACAAACATATGTTTTTTTTAAATGGAAACCATAGTTGGTCATGTCTTCATGAAAACGCATTTTTTTAAGCGTTTCAGATATAAGCTATAATATGTTTTCGAAAAATATTTCCTACATACACTTTAAGGGTTATTTTGAAAATATTCAAAAATCCACCACTGTTTTGAGTAATTAAATGTATAATAACAGGTCCGGTATTACGATATCTAGGCATAGGACTTATGCATTGGAATGAAACGCTATAGAAAGTCAAGCAAACAGAGATGGACAACAACTTCCCCGTTTCCACTTCCATTACGACTGTCGAGTTAGACAAACTCCAATAAAATAACAAATTTTGATGATAACCATCCACCTGCCCTTTATCGCCATTATTTTATTTCCCTTCCCGCGCATCCGCAAAACGCCGTCACGTCAGTCCATCACAGAGTTGCCAGGTCTACCGGTTTCGTCTGTAAGCCACCGATCTACCAATTTAAACAAAAATCTAACGATATATTCAACTGCGTCTTTAGTCTAATCTGACTTTATTATTGTTTATTAAATTTTATTTAGTAATCATAGGTCATCGTTCTGTCTAGTTGCAGAGTTACAAAGATATTCCTACAAATCCTTATTACTCTTTATTAGGCGCGGTATTGGCGATATGCCCGAAGAAGTTGATATCTTTTGAAAAGATTTTGTTTCATTCATCTACTAAAGTTGAACCCATATTTTCCCCAAAAAAAATATAAACAAAAAACAAAATCTAAGTTAAGAAACAAACTGAATACGGATAAATATTTTAGTGCTTTTCCTGCCAAAAAAATATATTAATATGAAAAAAGAATTGAGAGTTGCTACAGCTTTCCCACTGAAATGAAATTAATTTTAGATATTACTGATCAAAATTTGTACAAAGGTAAAAAGTGACCGCTATCCCTACTTATTATAGTTTTTATTAATATAATATATTAATATTGTTTAATTTAATATATATCTTTTAATATTAAATAATATACCTCTTCCTCAAACCGGAGTCATCCACTCCTGGATATAGGTCTCTCCTATCCTTTTCCGTGTCTCCCTGTTTTGTGCTGTATTTAACCAATATTACCTGCCACTTCCCTAATGTCACGCAGCGACGTGCCCCTGCCCACGCGAGCCTTAGCTTATCTCCCAAGACCATACTGGGGAAATCACTGTCCCATCCCATTCTCCTATGCAAACCTCAAAATTTTCCAATCAAAAGCGTGGCCTTGAAATTGCCAAACCTCTAAATCACGAAATGTCGAACTTTAAAACAAAACTACCCCAGGCGAGCAGAACGTATGATTCAGAATCTCGCACTGAATATAATATACCTAGCTATTTCTAATTCTTGTTATATTTATTATATTTGTATTTTATTTGAGTGATCTAGTATTACGACACATAGGAAAGCTAATTTTAGACTTAAATATTATATTTTATTTTCTTTTGATTTTTGTTGAAGATCTACCGAGAATTTTGTTCTCGTATGGAATTATAATCTAACAAACCCGGCAATCCTGTTCGGCTACTCCTTTATAAAGTTTTTTCGGCCTAATTCCTTTGTCACCGCCGCCGCCGACCGACCGGTCGGTGTCGGGGCGACTGGAAGGAAGATCGTACAGTATTGCCATTTCATAGAATTGCACTTGCTATTTTAGAAATGATTTCAAAGTTCTGCATGTTACTTTTTGTTTTAGAAAGAAGTTGTTATGTGCCTAGAGAAAACATTCTTAAAATTGTTTTGTACTTTATTTAATATTTTATTAAGTAGGCAAGATAATGGGATTAGAAGATTCGGGATTTAGGATAAGCCAACATAATTTTGATTTAACAGAATGGCAACTCTGTCCTTCGTCTTTCTATTTTTTCCATTCTATTCTATTAGTAGCCGGTAGCCCCCACACAAGCGTCTTAAAGACCCGCCCCTCACGCAGAAGCTCTCTCGTCGTATCACTTCTATGATCACTTCCCAATGGTACTACAATGGTAGGGAAAAGACACTTTATCCGTCTCTGTTGTACTGCAGTGTATTTTGCAGCCTTACCATCTTTTTTTATCGCATTGAAAAGCTCCTATTGCTAATGAATTTTGCCACACGTGTATATAAATAAAATTATATATCCTGTAATAATGACAGAAAGGGCGAGTATACAAACTCTTCCCAGACATTTCCAAGTTTTCCTCGCTAAATATGCTTCATAGGTAAAAATACTAGTTAGAGGCAATAAGAAGCGAGTTGGTCCCTGTCATGGATGTGAAACCCATAACACTACTAGTTTTTGTAACCAAGACAACGAATTTGTTCGTCAAAAATTACAGTGATAGACTAATCAATTATATCACCGGTAGATATCTACCTATAGAAGAATAAATATTTAGATGATTTTAGATAGAGTTTAATCTTCTTCCAGTGGTTAAGAATATTTCTTTGGAATATTTGAAATGGAAGTTAAACATAGTTGTTCTATTATGAATGGTTTTTCACTTGAACATTGAAAGAAGTCACTAATAAATTAATTTATAAAACTAAAACATATAATTTAATAATAAAATTTAAATCATGTAACTATCAGTTTTTCGATTCATGAAAATTTTACCTAAGATTTAAGTTAAAAAAACGTGACTTTTGATTTTTGGTTGTTTCTTTCATACAGTACTATCTAAACTTACCGAGTTATATTGTGAGTCGAATAACCTTGGTGCTTGGTGAAGTATTGATGCAAACATCGTATAACCCACGCATTTGTATACGTTAGGCAATGTACAGAACTTTCTAGCTAAAGGAGCATGGCACACGTAAATATACCTTTGGACTGCGAGTACCAGTGTCAACCAAATACTTGCAGTGTGAAACAGATTGGGTATAACCTGAAACAAAAACGATTTATTTAAAAAATGATTAGAGATTTATTTAAATAAAATAGATATCGAGAGAAGTATAACGTGCATAAATTTAACTTTTTTTTCCACTAGCAACTGTTAAAATTGCTTTATATCTATCAAAAATAGTAGATAAAATAGTAGGTTAACCGCAAGGGTAAGATTAAATGATACTTTAACAGCGAGGATAGGTTAAAAACTTTATTTCTTCTCGCACGTTTTAATTGCTTCCATTTTTGAAAATGTTTGTATTCCTTTTCATCAGTTATTCGGGATTTAAATTGAAGTTGTTTGGATATGGCGTTTGTCGCCTCAGCCTGAATATCTGTTGGTAACTTACTTATTTCGTTTTGAGCCATTTCTGGCTCCAATTCAATCAGCAATCCACAAGAAAGATAATTAAAAAATATTGACTCAAAACCATAGACAAACAAATAAAAAGAGACTGACAAATCTCATGGTAAAGAGTGGGACCGCGTTCCCGTAGCGCAACTCAGAACAATTTTGAAACCAATTAGCAGGACCATGGCAGGACGTACGTCTTTATTGCTATCTTTCTTTATTATGTGCTTTATATGAAAAAGAAAGAGATAGGTATAAAACGTATCGTAAGACATTATCGCACATTCTGGCTGGCGGAAAATTTTAATTAGCCTTTATTAGTAGTATTCTTTCATTCTGAAACTGAAAATTTTCACTTAAACTGATTTATTCACTATACCACGTAAAGGGAACGTGGTGTAGGAAATAAATCAGTTTAAGTGAAAATCTGCAGTTTCTTTCAGAACGAAAGAGTACTACTATTATAAGGGAAATTATAAAAAAAAGCAAAAATTGTACTGTTTTATAAACATATTTATTTATACATAAAACTAAATAAAATTTTTATAATATAATAACAAAATATAACAGTGTTTATTCCACCCACCTACCAATTTTAAATGCGGAAGAACTGACTGTTGCAGGAAACGATCGGCCAATTTTTTTAAAGGCCATTAAAAATCTTATTTTCGAAAAAACTGCCTAATAAAATTGCAATAACAAAGTGAATATCCAAGCAAAGAAGACTTTACTAGAATCATGATCCTGAACCATTTTCAAGTCCAGTTTTAATCCTAAAACAAAAGTAAAATAGGTATATTAATAAAGTTTCTGGTTACTATAAACCAGCTATAAAACTACCCAAAAAATTAATTGTATTAATTTGTTATGTTAAGAGAGGTTCGAAATATTTTTGACACTACTACTTTTTTCTTAATAAGATGATAAATATAACTACTTACTTTTATTTTACCGGGTGTCTTTAACATATCTATCAGAGAAAGTGGGCACCAATACTTATAAAAAATAGATGATACTGGCTCCTGCAGCAGATAAAATAACAAATAGTATAACCTAAAATTATAAGTAACAAAATATAAATACCTATATGGAACAAAGGAATTTGTTCCCTATCCATATTCATAAGTCAATAAATGGTGGTTTAGAAAAAAAATTAAATTACAAAGAAAATTAACAAACACGACGAATTATCATGATGTTGTCATGATGACGAGCGATTATTCTAATTTCTATTGAGAAATTACGTTTTTATATAACTGCAGACATCGAAAATGCGGAAAATCGACTTGAACACTTCCCTCGTACAATAAGAATAATGACCCATACAGCGTCCGAATGAAATTACGTTTCTACAAAGGGCGAAACAAAATATGTTAAAAAAGCGAACCTAAGTGTTTATCTGAACACAACATATACATATGAGATACTCGCAGGTTTATATTGATAGAATTGTGTGATACAGTGATTTACTAGTTGTATACGTATGCACTCAAGATTCTAAAGAGTTTTTTGTAACGTAACAAATAATTATTAAAATGATGAAATCTGACGTCGGTATATGAGACATACAATGTATAAGTCATATGTATGTGTGATACTTCGTATCATAATTGTGCCTATAGTACACATCTTGTAAAAATGTGACATATACACATAATATAAATATTTATATAGACACTTTGTAATAGTGTATTGTTGTGTCTACATTCTAGCATGAAATGAAGGTGTGCGCACGCGCGGATAGCCTCAGCGTAGATACACCGACCAAGTGCTTTCTAGGAGTTGTATGTGTTAGCAGCCATTATTGTTTTATCATTCGGAAGCTCTATATAAATGTTCTGTTTGTGTGTAGTTTAAAAGAGATTTTAAGGTAAGCACAAGTTTTTAATTACCTTGTTACCTTAAAACCTACCTAACCTAACCTTAATATTATAGCAGCGACTCTTCCCTTACTCGATACCCAATTTACCAAATTTTGACTCCAATGAATGAAAACTCTAAATATTCTCGTATAATGATAAAGAGGTTAGCTCTGCAATATATTTTTTTTAATTTGGAAATAATAAAAATCTAAATGGACCAGAGATAGAAAGATTTAAACACTTCCCAGAACTTCTTACACTGATATTCGGTAAGTTATTGATGGATCAATATACAGATATGTTTAATATTCAATAATCAGTTTTATATAAAATTTAAGGGTGAGATTGTCAATCTGGAAATAAAATACAACAAAGTCCAACAGAGTGCTCGATGAATGAGTATGCTAACAAACCAATTGCTTGGAGAGAAAAGAGGAGAAAAAAATGACTAAACGAGGTCCACCAAATCGTGGCGATATACCAGTGTTTACCATTTTAGTATGTTGTTATACTAGGTACTTATATTTTTAATACATTTTGATATAAATTCTGTTCTTTTACAGTGTTTTCTTACTTCTGGTTTCTGCAGTGTAAATAATTATTATTATTTTGTTATTTGCGCTATTGCGTTCCATGATATAAAGAAATATAATAATTTTATTTTTTAACCACTTAATACATTTTATGGAAGAAAAATGGTACATTTAATACAAAACAAAAATGGAACAATTTTAAGGCTACTTCTCTTGAACTTACGATCGAGATACTTTTGGAACATACAAAGTTTTGTCTTTCTAATTTTCGTTCTAAAAAGATATAATTGGTATCATTGAATAAATATTTCTTAAAAAGAACGAAAAGTTAGGCATCAAAACTTGTATTATTTCCTAAATTCGTTCATAAGAAGTAGTTTTATCTAGCACAAGATATACGAAGCAAAATACATACGTATACACGCGGTAGTCACAACTGCAATGTGTAAACAGAGTTTAGACGTAATACACAAGCACTGTGTATCTACGGCACACTGTGTATCTCTTACTTTGTGTATACGTAAATGCTATACTGTGGCTACATTGTGAGGCGGACGTTTAACCTTTGTGCATACGTGTTGAACTACAATGTGTAAACGTAGCATATTTACATCGGGGGAATTGTGTCACCCTGTGTCTACATCTAATAATGTAACACATCGTAAATGTGATTTGATGTGCTGTATGGGGACATATCCATAGAAAAATAGCTTGACATAACTCAACAATAGGTTATATGAAATTCGTAACATTGACATTTTCATTGTTACATCCGTCAGTTATCAACTTTTGACTATTACCTACATTAGAAATTGTGATGTTGCCAATAATATTGCTCAACATATTCAGAACACAGTCAACATGGCAACGAATACCAAAATTGACTGCCTTGATTTCGCTGATCGATGCCTGCTTTGAAAGCGTAACGTTTTTATGTCAAAGTTACAGGAATACGGGCCTGGACTAAAATCTTGAGGTACAAATGCCTATGATTAAAATATTTCTTTTTCTTTAAATAAATATTTTATTATTTAAAGTATTTAAAGTTTTATTTTTTTATATTGTAGGTTTAGTTTAATTTCTTATAATCACAGGACCGTAATGAATAAAGCACAGTAACAACAAACAGTGTAGTCTAGACTTTTACTGTAGAGAAAAAACAGTTTGGCTAGAAAGAGTTCAAAAGTGAAAATATATTCAAGTTCCCTTTTCTTATGTCTAGAATCTCGTATTTTGTATTCTCAAAGTAGCTGTTTTATTCTACTTCACGCCAAAATAAGGGTAAGGTTTACCTCTTTTCTTTCCATTTATGGAAAATTTATTTTAGATTGTCAACAAAATCGTCGAGAAAATTGGATTACCAGAGTGAATTTTTATTTATGTAAAATTTTCGAATTTCTTATATTTTGAGGTAAATCCATTCAGAATAATGTAATACATAAACAATCATTAGAATGGTTTGTAAGACCGATACTTATCGTACAAAACATCTTTATAATAATAATTAAATAAATTATAACAATGGATTATCTAAAACTATTATTATAACAATAGATATAATCTAAAATAAATTTTCTTACTTCCGAGCATTATTTTTGAATGCGGACAAAAAACATTTAAATAAACAGCAATATATTTTATACGTCGACTTGACGAGTACGTCACCGCAAATCGCCCCGCCCACTCATTTTATT
This sequence comes from Sitophilus oryzae, assembly GCF_002938485.1. Classification (NCBI taxonomy): domain Eukaryota; kingdom Metazoa; phylum Arthropoda; class Insecta; order Coleoptera; family Curculionidae; genus Sitophilus; species Sitophilus oryzae. Next base: position 70,150 of record NW_022147083.1, read on the forward strand.
GGCCACTTGCAAATTTGTCGAATTTTTATTGATGGGACGCGTCGTCTAATATTTTACGAAAAACATCCAGAGAATATCGTTTCCCGTCTCACGGATACCGCGTAGCTACAGAACGGACAGACGTACTGTACTTGCTTTTAACAAAAAGCTAATTAATTTAATCACTACAAATTAATTATCACAAAAATTAAGTAACATCGTTACAGTATCTCAGAAACTACTGGAGATAGAGAGTCTGTTAAATGAGGAAAGAATTTCAGTTTTGTGGGGTCATAAATATGCGACTTTCACATTTTTGAAAAAGTCCATGGCTTACTAGACATTTCGAAAAGAAAAACAAATTTTGGCTATTTTAAAAGTTGTCTCTAATTCCATTATAATCTATTTTAGACAAAAAGTTTTCAGATAAAAGTTGTAGATAATCACATCTCTAATGAGTATGTGTTATCCGATTTTTTCTAACGCTTGTTATTTTTGACATATGGCACCAATATATGTTTTTTAAATGGAAACCATAGTTGGCCATGACTTCATAAAAAAGGGCCATTTTTTAAGCTTTTCAGCGATATAAGCTATAATATGTTTTTTTTTTTCAAAAAATTACTGAGTAGTAGCTAATTATCTCTCTTGACTAATTTTACTTAGTTACCCATGGAAACAAGTTTAATCGTCGTTGCTCTCAGAAAAGTGAAAGTGTCACATCCAAACTTTGTAATTTAAAATAAACAAAAATTGTAAATATGAATTTTTCAAATGAAGAAAAGCGGATTATTTTAAATTTTTCTTGGTCATACAGTTTCGAGGATACCTTGATCGGTGAAAGTTACTTACGTTTTTTAGAGAATGGTTAGAAAAGTTAAAATTAGATATTCGCGCATTAATAGAGTGAAATAAAAACACTAAATCACCACAATACACCAAAACACTTTTACCTCACTGGACGCGCGTTTCGCTAACCATGTTAGCATCATCAGCAGATGATTATAAACTAACTGACTAAAATGTGAGTTTATAATCATCTGCTGATGATGCTAACATGGTTAGCGAAACGCGTGTCCATTGTAAAAGTAAAAGTGTTTTGGTGTATTGTGGTGATTTAGTGTTTTTATTTTGCTGTGTAACATTAAAGGTTCCAACCCTCAACTGTAATAATTAATAGAGTGGTTCCAACATGACTTTCATTATATTATTAACTACAACCATAATGAAAGAAATGTTAAAAATTATTTATATCATAATTATGTAGACTCAGGGATAGAAAGAGGTAGACCAAGAGGGCCTCTTCGATCCCCTGACCTATCTATTTTATCTCTTTTAGATTTTTTATGCGGTTTGGTTAACAACAAGATTTACAAAAGAACTTATGAATTAAGAGAGGCATTCGAAGAGGCGGTACAGGAGAAGTTTAAACCGGTCGTTCTGTGAGAATAGCTAGAAATTCAGTTTAAAAATGATGTATTTTTATGTACTCAAAACAATGGCGGATTTTTTGAACATTTTCGAAAATAACTTAAAGTGTATGTAGTGATATTATTTCTTTATGTTTTAGTTTGTGTAAGGTGTATGATGTAAGGCGTAAGATGAAGCTATATATCGACATCATAACAAAATATGAACACCATGCCAACTAAGTGAAATTAGTCGAGAAAGATAAGAATTGGCTATAACTCAGTAATTTTTCGAAAAAAAAACATATACCTTATATCGCTGAAAAGCTTAAAAAATGGTACAAGTCATGGCCAACTATGGTTTCCATTAAAAAAAAAACATAAGTTTGTGTCATACGTCAAATATGACAGGCGTTAGAAAAAATCGGAGAACACAAACTCATTAGAGATGTGATTATCTACAACTTTTATCTGATTAGTTTCTGTCTGAAATAGGATAATTTTTAAAACAGCCAAAATTTGTTTTTTTTTCGAAACAGTAATAAAAAATAAATATCTAGTAAAACATGAATTTTTCAAAAATGTGAAATGCGCATATTTATGACCCCACAAAACTGCAATTCTTGCCCCATTGAACCGACTCTCTATCTCCAGTAGTTTCCGAGATACCCATAGGGAACATCGTAGGAAACTCACCCTTTATATTTTCTTTTGACGAATGTATAAATATCAATGTCATTACAAAATATATACGTCTTTCAAACGACTGGAGCAAATTAAGATGGTTATGCTGCAAAACGTATGAGGTTGAAGCCATATTCCATGTCTAAGTTAATTTAAAAGTTGTTGTTAAGTTAGGATCCGTATAATAACGGAAGATGGAATTGGAATGAGATTGCGGCTTCGAACTTGAAGTATATTTGCAAGAAAAAAATCTAATATGGTTTCCTCATTTCGACGGTAATTGAAATTTCGTTCGTATTTTTGCCTCGTTTTAGCGAAGAAAATATATATATTTTATGAATGAAATTGATATTAAAAAATGCAAAAAGATATATAACATTAACTTGAGATCTTATCTCTCGAAATTATTTAAAGGTAGTATCAGACATAGCTACTTTTGTTGCGCAGCACATTAAAAAACCGCGCAACTTGATTGCTGCAAGTGTGAATATCTAGGCATCCTGCAACATTGCGATCGCAGCTTGGTTGTGTAGGCTACTTTTTTTATGCGCGCAGTTTAAGAAATAGCCTTGTTAAGAACAGTTGTTGAGGAAGGTTGCAAGTGCAGCAAAAGATTACTAATCAGTTGCAACTTTTACTGCGGACATCGGTGCAGTATTCTGTTGGCATGCCCGAAATGTATACACTTTTTTTCAGTTGACTCAGGATAACAGATTTATTAGTTAAACAGGATGTATATGTAGGTATTTAGTAAAGAATTAACCGACAAATTGCGATGTCGTCGAAGTCAAAACAAGCGATTTGGAATAGAGAACAAATAAAATGTTTAATAGAAGCGGTAAAAGAAAGGGAGTGTTTATGGAACGTAAAAAGTCGTCCATTCTATCACAACCAAACGAAAAGACGAGCCGCTATTTCGGAAATTTTGAGTATGCAATTCATTAAGTAAATTATTGAATGCACCCAACTGCTCGCGCTTTCTTTTCCATTCCCTGACCCACACTCTTGTTTTTTTCTGTCGCCGCTTTTGTTTCGCCGCCAAAGTCACATATATGTAAATATGCCGCTGCCAACACTGTTTCGTCATCCATTAAAAAAAAACGCAACCGTCTCCCAAAAGGTACACACACGATACCTTGAGCTGTGGGTGGTGTACTGTTGAATGTTGCCCCTCCAAGGCTGCGGCTACCAAAATATGTTGCAAAAGTAGCGCTTTGGTGTGAACATAGGAAAAGCTTGTGGTGTCGACCTGCAACTTTTTTAGGCAGCTGCTGCATAAAAACTGCGGGTTTTGGGCTATGAACACTATATGCAACTTTTGCAGAGGCTGCAAAAAAATTGCACAACAAAGCTGTGTCTGATACTACCTTTCACTTAGAAATAAGAAACCTATTTTGGATAACAAGCTATTGAAGTAATACCGAAACTAATTTGTCTATGGTTATTTAAATAAAATTAAAGCAACATTATTTACCCAAACATAATATATTATGTGCAATCTAGTTTTCAACGATTCAAAGATAAAGAGCCTACGGGTTTCCTATAGGGTTTCCGGAACCGGAGCTGTTTGTCGGAACTGGGAATTTCGGTACCACGCCTCTAAGGAACCGGGATTTTCAGTTTTTTTTGGTACTTTCGGTACTGGCTAATTTTTTGTTCAGTGATGGCTTATTTTGTCAATCAGCAAGGAAGGGATGGTTTTCAAAAATAAAATCGATAGAAATATGTGTTTTTTTAATGAAAACATTTATGAAATAATCAGTCAAAGAAATGCAAATTCCTATAAAAACAACATAAAACATAACTAATACCTATATTGAGCAACATTATACTTATAATAATAAAATAACGTATCTATACTTCAATAATCGTTAATAAACATTATAGGAACTTCAAAAGAACTTCAGAAATAAGAACAATAAGAGATAAAATCACTATTTATTTAGAAGAGTTTGATTTCGACTGCTAGAAAGTATCAATGAACTTTCGCATGTAACAAAAAATAATTTTTTAAATACAGTTAACGAGTAAACAAAAATTCGGTACCGAAAGTACGGAAAGAACCGGGAATTTTTAGTCCCGGTTCTTTGATGGCTCAAAAGGACCGGAAATTCATAATACTTTCGAAACCGGGATTTCCCGGTTCTGAAGTCTAATCAACACAAATGAACATAAGTGAAGGAAAAACGAAAAAATATAGGAAACTTAAAATTTATACCAAACAACGTAAACCAACTTATAACTAAATTTGAAAAAAATACATTTTCAATTAAAATTGCAAATGCCTATAAAAACATAACATAAAATATAACTAATATATTGAGCAACATTGTACTTAATAATAAAATAATATACATAATATCTAAACTTCAATAACTGTTAATAACTTCTCCTAGGAGATGCAAGACCTTGTCGTTGGTGGGGAAGCTCCTGGTCAGGTGCTGGGGGGAATCCCCTCTAGCACTTGGCTTGGTCTAAGAAGCATCTCACTCATCGTCTTGTCCCTGACTGTAGTGTCGTGGCCAGGGAATTGCACCAAGACATATAACGATAACGGGCGGGGCTACGGACAGCCTCAACCTTGGGGCACCGGGGGGCACCCCATTGTATTTTACCCCTTACTTCTACACGCGAGGCTCTGTAGAAGTGGACCGACTGTCCCTAGCGACTCATAGGAACACTATGAGATCTGGTAATAATAGTAATAAAAACATCACCGGTGAAGCTGTGGGGAAACCACCTAGCGACACTGGAAACAGTAACGCAATGAAAGTTCCAAGGGGCCAAACCCAAAGAGAATTACAGGAGAGGTGGCTGACACTTGCGTGAGACCATCCTCCGCAAGTGGCATACAAGCTACCACCTCCTCCAAGGGTCGGGAGCCTACCTCCTACCTCTAAACCCAACAGGCGACACAAGCTACCGTTTCGTCTACCCGGCCTGGGTCGTAGCTCCCCGACTCTGAGGGACACGGGTCTCCGTAGGAAGTCCTGGGACTGTATGATGAGTTATAACTCAAGAAAGGGGGACACAATAGATCTCTAAGGTCGCAGAGATTAACCCCCCTCCCACTTATTCTAAATTCTAACTGTTAATAAACATTATAGGAACTTTAAAAGAACTTCAGAAGTAAGAACAATAAGAGATAACATCACTATTTATTTAGAAGAGTTTGATTTCGACCTCTAGGAAGTGTCAATGAACTTTCGCATGTAACAAGAAAAAATTAATTACATTTTATTAACGAGTAAAAAAAAATCGGTACCGAAAGAACCGGGAATTTTTATTTCGAGTCCCGGTTCTTTGATGTCTCAAAAGAACCGGGAATTCCCGGTACTTTCGGTACCGGGTTTTCCCGATTCTGAACCCTAGGGTATACATGGTGCTTCGGGCATCTATACAGAATTTCTGAGTTATTTATATAGGAACTACGCCGCATTCCCGCTAGATCCTATATGCCAGTAAAAAATACTTGCCAATTAGACGAGTTGTGAGAATGCGCCTTAATACCGTATGATCGAAAAAAAACGGCGTCCAGTTGGCTGGGAAATGAACATCAATGACATTTCCCATATAAATTTACATATAAAATGACAGCGATCTTCATTCCATAGCCATCGCTGACGCCGTTTTTTCTCGATCATACGGTACTAGTATGGGGAACTTGTGGCATGAATAATTTTCATAAAATCGAAATTTTACTAAATAAGGTATAAGATACATTTAAGATCCAAAACATTAATAAAATTTTCATTCTAGAACAATGTAAACTTATTTACAGGGTACTAAAAAATCAGGCTAGATGTAACGTTGAAATAAAATTTAATGACGAAGTGAAGAAGAATATTGTTACGGATTCCGTGGGTCCACTAATTTAAACTCGCGATAAAATACTTAACGAATTTATTTTCTCATTATATACACACAATTTATACTGATTACAACACACAATTAACTATTTAAAAATCCTTCACCAATAATATGTCACCGTTCGCTATACAAAAACTGACTGCCCGGTCGAGCGCGGGAAGCGCCTTATATATTGTAGCGGCTGCTTCCAGAACTTTCTGTAATTTTTTGTAGCTTTCTGCCTCCTACCAGTAAATTCTGTTGTCTGGTTCGAAATTACGGAACTCGCTTTTCTTCTACTTTGCTCGTTCCACAACAGATGTCGCCATACATCTTGATAATACCTACTTAAGTGCTGTACGAACCAATAAATCCCGAAATAGTCCGATAAGTAGGGCTATTAGTATTTTCAATAGTTTTCCTACTAACTTGGCATCTGAGAACCGACCAAATATAAGATACCTTCATTTAGATTGTAAGGACAATAAATTTGTAAATGTAACTAAATATTGTGAAAAGTGTAAATAAAGGATATTTAAAATAAAATAAAAAATAAAAATAAGTCGCAGTTTTAATCTACATAATTATCTATAGTTCTCTTATTATCTATAATAAGAATCAAAATCGATTAAAAAAATAAAATAGCATTTTTTATTTAATACAAAGCCATTTTTATTATTCTGAAGACAAAAATGAAGAAATTCTTCAAGTAAAAGCAATAAGGCACAAAGGATTCTCACTTTTTGCTTTTAGATTCGTTAGGTTGAAAATTGGGCTTTATTAGAGAGCAGCAAAACAGGAAAATCGTGCGAGCACGTTAGCAACCATTTGAACAGTTTTATACCGTATGATCGAAAAAAAAACGATTTTAGTCGTTTTAGGAAGGACGATGAATGTCGTTCCCCATATAATTTTACAAAAACAAATGACAGCGATCTTCATTTCTTAAGTCATCTCCGATTTTTTTCCGTCTTATGGGACAATACGCTGAATGAATTTTGCTAAAGATTTTTTTTGTATTTTACAGTTCAAATAACACGCAATTCTTTTGGAAATGTTTATTTCAGGAACTAGTTTTGTTTTAAGTGACGAGTAAGAATTTGTGTACACTATAATATTATTTTTATGAATCCATCCATACATATATGTATAAAAGCTCACGGGTTTTTTTTTGTCACATCCATCTCGCCGAAACCGCTTCACCAATCTTGATGATTCTTTTTTAAGTGAAAGGTATATATGTGTAGATTTGTTATGAAGTATTTTTATATCTTCGAATCGCTATTTCTTTATGTAAAATGACAAAATATTAAAACACACCTGAAAACACCTACACACAATACCTCCAGAAATCAATTATTTGTCATTGTCAGTAGTGTGTCAGTTAGATTATATATCAAGTTTTTAGATATTTTAGGGGTCAGTTCATATCACCAGCTTTAGATACATCAATATTAGCACAAAGGTTCGTGAAAGTGATTAGTGACTTAGTTATGCAAAAGGATTTTAGAAAATTCATCGTCTTAGAGTGTAAAATTATGTCGAACAATTTGTTGTATGAAAATCCTTTATTATCTGGTCTAGAAGAATGAAATTCTACAGAAAGAATAGGAGGAGATTTTTGAAATTCATCAACTAAATGGGTAAAGTTAGTAAAAAATTATATAAACCTTCGTGACCTCTGGATTATACACATAAAAATTTGCACAAAGGATCATTTAAAAGACATGAGTTAATTATTTGGACATAGAAATTTATGAAATTCATACCCTTAGGGAGTAGAATAGGGAACGAAAGTTTGCTGTACGAAAATGCATTACTATAACATCTAGAAGTATAACATTTTATACAAGGGTTTATTCAGTGACATCAATAATATGAACGAAATATTTCTTCTTCAAATCATCCTTCTAGGAATAAAAAATAACATATAAAGAGAGTATTAGTGCTCTGAAAAAATAAAATAAAATCAGGGGAGTATATCAAGAAAAGCGACAGTTAAAAACGTTTTATGTCAAAGCTATTTATTTTAGTAATACAGTTTATATGGGACCATAGGTAGAGTTCTATCCATAGAGGGTAAATGTCATTTCACTATTTATTATTTTCGAGAGATTTTTGTTTTTCAGATTTTGCAAAATTTCGACTTAAGTTCGAGTTCTAAAGTTCGCCACAGAAGAGCGCCATAAACCCTCTATCCAAACATACATAATTATTCTGTGGAGGCGCTGTCAACATCGCTTCTGTCAACTCTCTCCGTGCTTAACTTCACTTGGCTTTGACCGTCCGACTGTCACCATCAAAAAATCCTTGCTTCGAGAAACTGCAATTATAAAAATCTTGCTGTATAATTTGAATCAGCTGCTATTTCGAAGTTACAGGGTAGAGTTTTGAATGTCCCAACCTAACTTGTATTTGTATTTTGCTGGCACGTTGGCGTCCCTTTTCTTTTGTCCTCCAGAATGTCATATGGAAGAAAGGGCATGTTCTTTATTATTTAGTGAGCCCTCGGAAGTAATTCGAGGGTCCAACGTACGGACTATTTACAAGGTACGGGCATTATCCAAGGTCCTAGTAGTATCCAAGGTACGGGTAGTGTTCCCCTGTACCGTTATCTTATGGACGTACATTATCTTATGGACGGACTGTTCCAAGGTACGGACTATTTCCAAGGTTATAGTTCCTAAGTTATGGTCCAAGGTACGGGTAGTGTTCCCTTGTACCATTATCCTATGTACGGATGTCCTGTGAGCAAGTGTCCCCAGTAGGAATGATTTTTCTTGCATATAAAGTGCCCCAGCGTGGATGTAGCTTGAGCCCCATGCTGCTTCGTTCCCATCCATAAGCTAGTTAGTAGTTACGGCTATTCCAATTCACGGTGTCCTCATTCTGGCCCCTTTTGTTGTATTGGATGGCCGAGTACAGAGATGCGAGCCCACCTCACGCTGCTACTCTTCGAAACAGGATTGCCTCAAGAACAGCGAAGTGTAGATTTAGGTTCTGATTTTCAGTCGATTTTCAGTCTTAACTTAACGTACATTTTAAATAATATCGTACAGACTATATTTAGTGGTTAGATTATGAAGAACATTTATGTCGATTTAGTATTTAAAATATGATTTAGATCTTAGGTTTCATTACATTATGTCTTGTAATGGTTTTACTTTTATAGATATTTAGTACAACTCTTAACACCACTTTCTTTGACATATAACCACTATAATAATTATTAAAATTGTACAATGCTATTTACCATCACAGTCCATCTTGAATAAATATAGTCATTAGTTTTAAGTAATATACAACTGTGTTTTCTTTTCTCTGTACATGCCTGGCGCCCAATATCTGTATTTTTTTGTTTATTGTTATTAATTAGTTCTTTCCAGTGAAATACCTTATCCACGACTGCTCTCCGATGAAAAGCTGCCGTTCGCAGTGGTAATGTTTATAAAAAAACGCTACAGCGGTAGTATAGTTTGACCGCAGAAACACGATTATCACCCCAGCAATACGATTCTTTTCGCGAATTTTTTTTTGAAAAATTGGAATTTTTTGAAAAAATGTTTGAATTTTTTTTTAGCTTTTAGTTAAAAACTATAATTTCTTGACAATACGGCAACATTGGTAATAGATTAAATTTACCAGACAGAAAAACCCGAAAAGACCCAGTGGTCCTGAAAATTTATGCAAAAAATATTTTTAAAATAAAATAACTCGGGTATTTTGGAGTTATTTGGAAAACGATAAAAAGAAAATATGTTTATTTTATCGAGATCTACCAGCCCTGAAAATATTTGCACTTATTCAAGACCTGCCCTGTATAGCACCCAGAAAATCGACAATTGCTAACTTTCGTAAATACAAGTAGCTCTAAAACTCTTAAAAACATAGTTTAAATGCATTAGTACCGTAAGTTAAGTAAATAAATCATTTAAATGTATGCATGAACGATTCGAGGTGTAACGCGAACGTAGTCGCGGGAAAAAACTAGTATTTATAACTATCTGTACAGGGCGTCCCATTTTCGTGTGTTTAATGGGCTTCTCGTTTCTAAGTAGAGATACAAAAATGCGGTCTTCACATCACTGTACTGATTTTTTATAAAGCTAAAAATGCTACACTCAGATGTGCCCTAGCCTCCTTGGTTTCAGAAATACAAGGCGAATTTGAAAATGTAGCATTTTCTGACTCCCTTCGTAACTCAGTAATCTTATAACTTATCGAAAAGGTAAAAAAATGAGTTTTTCACGAAGGATTCAGTGCGGTAACTAAATTTTCGCTGGCAGCTCTCATTTTTGACGTATGACCCAAATTTATGTTTTACTAAATGGAATATCCTGTATATTATTTTTTATTTTATTTGTGTTGTTATGAGTTCTGTACTTATTTTCATAAGTAAGTAAAGAAGTGCATCATTTAACTTTTCAACATAGACGGCAGGTTTAAATTAGATAGTCAAAACAATTAAATAATTTATTCGTCGTCAAGTGTTCGTTATTGACTATTGCACTGTATTTCAGGAACTAAGAGAGCTAGGACAAATCTGTGTGTAGCATCTCTAGTTTGATAAATAAAATATACGAAAATGGGACACCCTGTAGTAGTGTCCATAAATTGAACATTCTGTTTCTAGAAAACATCTCATTGAATTATAATTAATATTATGTAAAAAATTATGCACAATAAAATATATTAGGTTTAATAAATTAGAAATAGTATAAGGTTTATTATTAATTTGTGATATTTAACTTAACACTAAAAGGGCATACAATTTATAAGTCTTTCAAAGACGACTTATCTATTTGATAAGATATGTAAGAAAATGACGAACTTTGTTTCTTGAAACATCAACCAACAACAGAAAGCATAAATCCCATGAGAACGTTTTCCCCTTCAATGTAAAGAGACTTTTGGCACATTTGAATAAAAGATTTAGCTAAGCGGAAAACGGAAGTATCTTTTAACTTTGTATCGTTCCCTTAGAAACTTTTCTGGGTTTGGATTACCATACCTCTAAATTACTTGGGGACAATTGTTATTGATGTGAATTAATTTTGAAGAACATGAATATTTATGAAAAACTATGATGTAAAGGAATGGCATTCTGTTTTTTTAATATGTATGTTTATGTTACTAAGAAAATAAGAAAAATATTTTTCGTCATACTATATTGTTATATTATTATAACATAAGCAAAATCAGAATGGAAAAGATGCATATAACGTCCGCCGGACGTTATCATAACGGCCGGCGGCCGTTAAGTTTCTAAGGTAATCGTAACGTCTGTCACCTGCAACAATGACTATTTATTGTCAGTTGGACTTTTCAAAAATTGGGAAAATAGACCATAGCGAGATGTCGCGAGAAATTCCGTTGGAAATACAGGAGGAAGCGGCTGCGGCTACTCAAAATTATACTTCCGACTATAACCAGAGAGAGATATCAGCAGGAATATGACAATTTTTTGAAGTGGCGGCAGGATAGAAGTATAAACAGCGTAAATGAAGCGGTATTGCTGGCTTATGCTAAAAGAATGTCTGAAATGTATTCTCCTACATCACTGTGGACAAAGATATCCATGCTGAAGCTTGCGTTGAGAGTATATGAAAACATCGACATATCAAGGTAAAAAAGCCATTATATTCTTCGATATTTAATCATACTCATCTAAATTATATTTGTTCATAGATTTGGTAAACTGTTCATGTTTCTGAGGCGCAAAAACGAAGGTTATTCACCAAAAAGCCAAAGTTCTGTCGGAGAATGACATAAATAATTTTCTACTGGATGCCGATGATTACACCTGGTTACTCGAAAAAATTGTATTGGTGCTTGGTATTCTTGGAGCTTGTAGGCGCAGCGAGCTTTGGTCACTCACAGTTGATGATTTCGAAGATTCGGAGAAAAATATTCTTGTCTCATTAAGAAATACTAAAAATAAGAAAGATAGGAAATTTCTTATTCCAAAACGGGCCTTCCGTTTGATGCCTATGGTTTATACAAAAATACATCAACCTGCGTCCTCGTAACTTTGACAATCCAAAATTTTCATTGGTTACAAGAAAGGCAAGTGTGTTAAGCAAATCGTCGGTATACATACCATCGGGAGCGTACCGCAGAAAAATTGCAAAATTTTTGAACTTGGAGAATCCAGAACGTTATACAGGGCATTCATTTCGTAGATCATCAGCAACCATGCTCGCCGAAAATGGTGGTGATTTACTATCGCTAAAGGAGCTAGGAGGATGGGAGTCTTCAACAGTGGCAGAAACTTACATAGAAAATCAGTTTCCAAAAGAATGAAAATAACAAATCAACTTTTTCATGATAGCTCCAAAAATAATGTGTCTTTAGTGGATACAAATATTTGCCATTCTTCCAGTAGCATCATCTTCTTCTATAAAATCTGTAAATCCCTGGGAAGGATTACAGATTTCTAAGAACAACAAGTGCACTTTTAATTTCCATGTTCATTATCATGAAAAATGAATTTTAGTATAAGACATTATGTATTTTTTATCCTTACTTGTGTTATTGTTCAATAAAATTTGTTATTAAATAGTAGTGTTTATTGCTCTAAAAAATCTGCAGTATGACGAAAAATCTAGAACGCAACACGGCCGATAACAAATAACGGCCTTGGCTGCTTATGATCCTCGGCTATCGCCTCGGATCACAAACTTCAGCCCGGCCGTTATTTGTTGTTTATCGGCCTTATTACGTTAATAACTAATCTTTAACAAGGTTAAGATTATCTGTAGTGTTACTATTTCCTGTCAATTTTAAAACTCCTTTTATTGTGATACATTTTATTATAAGCTACAAAAGGTCGATTAGATCTATAGAACATGTAAAATAACAATACAGGGTGGCCCATCGAAAACGTTCCGCAAGGCATAACGACCAGGGTATATTTTTTTTTCAAAAAATCCAAAAACACGTCAATTTTGTTTGTGAGGGGGACAACTTTTGACGCAAAAATGATTGCAAAATCTGCAACCCTCTAAGCCCAACTTTTTTCAAATGGGAAGGGGAGTCGATTGGCACCGCAATGAAAAGGGCTTTCTATTTTCTATATTTCCCCGCTTCGTTTTTAGAAATTGGTCGAGTCATTTTGAAAATATGAAGGATTGAAATTTGAAAAGTACTTTTTACAAAAAAAACGCATAAATTGAATTAATTAAAAAAACTTACCATATTAATGAAGCAAATGCTGAAAATGTTGCCCGTCAACCTCCATACAGTAATACAAATTATTTTCAAACCGTTCTCGAACATTCTGAAGAACTTGCGGGGTCACTTTGCGACCAACATCAATAATTCGTCTTCGCAGGTCTTCTAATGAGGCGGGTTAGGTTACTAGTGATATACACTTTACTTTTTATGTATCCCCATAGAAAAAAAGTCTAAAGGAGTCATGTCGGGTGACCGGGGAGGCCGCTCAATTGCACCCCTTCGTCCTATCCACCGACCGGGAAAGTTATTATTTAAATAATTACGCACATTTTGAGAGTGATGTGGAGGTGCACCGTCTTGTTGAAATATTAGTTCGGCTTCAACCTATCCAGGATTGTTCTCTATGATGTGAGTTAGGGCTGGGTCGATGGTATTTTCCAGTAAATCTAAGTACATATTACCTGTTAGATTTCTAGGAAGAAAAAAAAGGACCCACAATAGAATTTCCAAAAATACCAGCCCATACGTTCAATTTCTGTATGGGGTTGTCCAACCCCAAAAACCCTGGGGTTGTCCTCAGCCCAATACCGACAGTTGTGCCGATTCAACACCGTGCAAAAAGAAAGTACACTCATCCAAAAAACACACATTAAATAGGAAATTATTATCATTCGCCACTCGTTCACTCATAGTTTCGCAAAATTGCAAGCGACAGTCAAAATCGTCTTCGTTGAGTTCTTGTACCAACTGAATTTTGTACGGGTGGAACTTATTTTCACTTTTTCTGCATGTGAGTACATCATAATTGTTAAAAAGTTTAACAATATTGAGAAGAACTTCAACGCACAAGTCACAGAATAGCTATCTAGCAACTACCGCACCTGATCGTCCAACCTTGTGGCAAGTAAAAAAATGCGTATAAACATCTAGAAATAATAAGAAAAAACAGCAAATTGGACGAAGGAATTTATCCTTATCATTTACCCTGATAAATGTTTAAATAACCTTTTCAAATTTCAATCCTTCATATTTTCTCAATGACTCGACCGATTTTCAAAAACGAAGCGGGAAAGTATAGAGAATAGAAAGCCATTTTCATTGCGGTACCACTTCACCCCCCTTCGCATTTAAAAAAAACTGGGGGATGACACCCCCGCTTAGAGGGTTGAAGATTTTGCAATCATTTTTGGGACAAAAGTTGTCCCCTCGCAAACAAAATCGACGTGTTTTTGAATTTTCTGAAAAAAAAATTGCCTTGCAGAACGTTTTCGATGGGCCACCCTGTATTTAAAAAACTAATATTAGAAAATATTAAAATTAATAAAAAAAACAGTATAATAATACTAAATACAAAAAATTGCAATTTGCAGCGGCATTCCAGAAATCTTGTTACCCTGCTAATATTAATGACTTACCCATGACTAAATACAGAGGCCCAAAATAAAATCTGGGTTTTATTTTAAAGAAATTTAGATTGTAAATTAAAAAAAAAACACAATGCTGACACAAGATTTCTTTTTATAAATACAGGATGAGTCTTAAATAAGTGCAAATATATTTAGGGGCATCAATGAGGGGTTTTTCGCGAAAAAAAGTTGAAAATTTCGAATTTTTGAAAAATAAATTGGAGATTTTTTTTTAGATTTTGGTCAAAAAACATACTTTCTGGATAATATAACAACATAGGTAGTAGATTAAATTTACTAGTAAGAAAGCCGAGAAAAGATCCAGTGGTTCTCAAAATTTAAGCAAAAAATATTTTTACTTTCAAACTTTCAAAGTAAAATAATTTGGTTACTTTGGACTGAAATATGAAAAAATCAATAAACAATTATTCAATAGAAATCAATAAACCCATTTTTTGATATCTATTTCTTTAAATGTATATTTTCACAGATATTCGAAAGCCTCAGGTTAAATTTTAATCACTTAAAATGAAACAATCAATTAAAACTTCAAGGCATAAACTAACCACAAAAACTAACCACTTCAATTAAGAAATAGAAATCGAATATAATGCGCAATTTATATTGTAATGTCCTCATTTATTTTTGAAGTGAAACTTCTTTACGCACGATGGTAGTAAAAACTGAAGGCCGTAAGACACGAGACGCGACACGCGAGAGGAAAAGTGGTAACGATCGGAGGTTACGACGGAGTGTCGTAACTTGGAGCCTATGTGGGCCAGGGGGCTGAAACTTGAAATGTAGATGGGGCTCTTACCCCACAAAGACTGCACGATATCACAATAGCCTTAAGTGTATATTATGTTGATAATACAGCAAAACGCAGACAGTTCAATTTAGGTTAGTTACAAAGGCAGTTTGATTTCGGAAAAGGCCAATATAGACTCTGAAATTCAGCTCAGGATTAGCAGCGCCTCAAGAGCATTCTGGAAATTAAAAGACAGGGTTTTCTACAATCATGACTTGAGTACAAAAACGAAACTTGCAGTGTACCGAGCAATTATAATCCCGACCATGTTATATGGGAGCGAAACCTGGGTGCCGTACCGCCGATACATGAACGCTTTAAACAAGTTGCAACAGAGACACCTTAGACAACTCTTAAGAATCCGGTGGCTCCATCATGTCTCAAACGTATCGGTCCTTGAAAAAGCTAACTGCGAGAGTATTAAAGTCATGGTTACAAAATCCCGCTTAAGATGGGCTGGTCACGTATGCAGAATGCAAGAAAACCGCATACCAAAATCTCTGCTTTACGGTGAGCTTGTAGACGGTAAGAGAAGGCCGAGTGGACAGCTCAAAAGATACAAGGACATTTTCCACGAAAACTTAAAGGGAATTAACATGCAGAATCATTGGGAAGAAGCAGTTCACAATAGAACTCAATGGAGAAGAATTATAAACTCAGTTAACAGCGACAACCAAAAAGTAAAGAGGCAACAAAGCAATGAGAGTTTTGAATGTCCGGAGTGCGGTAGGCAAATAACATCACGTATCGGGCTTTTCAGTCACAGGAAAGCTCATGAAAGAAAACGCCTTGCGTGATCATCTTTTGATGTGTCGAATACTCGTCAGCAGTCACAGAGGTTGGGTTGGTTTCTCGACAAAATATACTCTCAATAGGTATATACCCTACGCTTTCTGGGTAACTACCAGGTATATACCCAATTTTTTTATTAACCCATTGGGTATCTACCGACCACCCATCACTGATTGTGAGTAACATATTATATAGTCCTGAAATAAGTAGATATCTGTTTCTCATATATTATAAATACCCTTAAATATTAATGTAATAATTGGGTATTCGTTAAAGACACTAATGCGATTTTAACCTTCCTTTAAAAAAATATCGTGGTGTTTTACTATCTTCTTGTAACAATTTAGAAATATTAAAATTTCAACTTTAATAAACGTAATCAAATTACGGTAACCTTTACTTTGTTAATTTTTTAGATTATTTACTGCAGCTGGGTAAGCACAAACAAGCAAAATTGCGATAAGCATTTTTCTAGGTTAATCTTTTACAACGGCAGTATAAAGATAGAGGTAGATTAACCGGATGTAGGTCAGCGGTGCATCGCTAAAGATAATTCGAACTGAGCAGCAAATCCGCTGTGTAGGTACACCTTGTTTTATCGAGCCTCGGTGGATAATTTTTCCTGGTCAAATATTATCACGTTAAATCCCAATAAAAAGAAGTTAGTGGGGGAAAATAAACATAATATTCTGGATTCTTGTCCGTGGACCATAGTTTTGTTGACATTGGGTCAATTAATAATTTTCCCAAGCGGATATATTGATATTTTGATAGTGTTACCAGTATTAATCATCAAGCAATACTACTCTTATATTAATCAGTTAAGGCCGTAAACAAACATATCATATACAATTTTATATACTAATTCATTAAATCATAAAAATATTGTAATTATATTCCTGCAGTTTCAGTGAAAAGTTTCGTTCCTGAATATATACTATACAAATAATAAACGCGTGTTCGAATATTAATTCTGTGGAATATATATCAGTATAACATATAACGAGAATAATAATAACCTAACCTAACCTAAACGAAATATCATCATAACAACAGCTATTTTTGAAATGTCTAGGTTTACTTATTTCACTGAGATTTATGAAAAAAAAAGCCTTTGTCTCGGATAGAGATACCGCCACGTTTTGGAAACAGCTAAAACAAAACAAAATTGAACTAGGCAACAAAAAATGCCAGAAAAATCCCCCCACGCCCTCCTCACGACTAGTTTTCAGGCGCTTTTAAGAACCGAGGTAAACCGAAGAAGTGGGTTAAGACAACTGGAAATAAATCAAAATGCGTCAAAGTTGGGCGACGAAATGCGACCTTGACATGTTTCAGAATGAAGAGTTTTTCGCATAGTGTAGACGCTTTTTAACAGTTATTCTATTATTTTTATTATAAACTTACGTGCATAGAAATCGGCCCACTGTGAATTTTTGGTTTTAACTGTGTCTTTTAGAATCTATTTATCAGACAAGTAAAACATATAGCTGTTTCAAAGACAATTTGACATGCTTTAATATGAGCATAAATTTATCCAGGGTACTTATCGTTTATATGCGTACCAACGGGTAAACAAATAAAAGGTATTTGTGTTGTGGTGACAGTAAGAATAACAAACTTGTCAAATATTGCAATTACTACCTTTGTAATCGAAATTTTCACATTGTTCTTTTATTCTTTGATTAGTTGTTTCATTGTTTGATTAGTGTTTCAATTTAATGCATACATCACCGGAAAAAGCCGCCCAAGTAATCGCTTTAATCGAAAATGGACTTAAACAGAGAGCTGTAGCTCGGCAACTACATATGACACGCGGAGCGGTTCGAAGAGTGTGTGACCGATATGAGGAGACTCGATCCTTTCGTAGTCGACCTGGAACTGGTAGAAAGAGATGACAACGGATCGTGATGACCGCTTTATTGTGTCAACAATATTAAGAAATCGGCGTCTTAACGCTATTCAGGTGCAACAACAGCTCCGTGAAACACGAGGAGTGACTATTAGTCAGTGGACAGTAAGACGAAGATTGAAGGAAAGTAACATGACCCCCAAAACACCCGCAATTGGTCCAAAACTTACCCCAGCTCATCGGCAAGCACGCTTGCGTTTTGAACTAGAACATCTGAATTGGACACTAGAACAATGGGAATCTATTTTATTCTCAGATGAGACCAGGATATGCCTCTATGGTAGCGACCAAAGAAGAAAAATGTACCGGAGGCTGGGTGAGCGATTGCTGCATTGAGGAGCGGATTGCTTATGGAGGTGGTTCCTGCAGGATCTGGGATGCAATTTCTATAACTGCGCGAACCGACCCAGTTTTCATCCGTTGGGGCGACCGTCGGTACGGGAGAGGAGGTTTAACTGGTGCTAGGTATATTGAGGGGTTTTTAGCAGTTCATGTGGTACCTTACGTCGACTACATTGGAAACGAATTCACATTTATGCATGATAATGCGAGGGCACACACATCAAGAATCGTACACGATTACATTTCAGAAGTCGGATTTCGGGTTATGGAATGGCCAGCATGCAGTCCAGACTTGAACCCGATAGAACATTTATGGGATGAGCTAAAACGAAGAATTCGTACTAGACGAAGAGCCCCAACTTCTATCCCAGAGCTCATTGTTGCAGTAGAGGAAGATTGACTTAACATCCCGTAAGAAACAATATCAAATTTGATCGAATCTATGCTAAATCGTATGAGAGATGTTGTTAGAGCAAGAGGGGTCATACCCATTATTGAAAATTTAGTTTAGTTAATTGTCCATAAATAAATAAATAAATAAATAATAACATACACCTCTTAGTAATAAAAAAAGATAATTTGTTTCATGCATGAATTTAATAATTTTAATCCAAAGAAACCAAAATACAAATTAATATCTCTAAACTCTTTTCAAAGAATATGAAATTGTCTTTCAAACAGCATGTATTTTTTCTTAATCTGACAAATAGATTATAAAAAATAAACAAAGGATGTTATCGTGGAGACTATAATAAAAAGAAGAAAGAATTTATTGGGCAAGTCCACAGAAAGATTAGTCATGAGACATGACTAAAGCATGACTACCCGTAGACACTCAGTGTTTCTGCCTTCCGGCTTCATCAATACGGGAGGAATCAGCAACGATGAACTAGCGATCCTGAAAAAAGAAGAAGGAGAAGCAAACGAGGCACAAAGGCTGCAAATGGCGCCTTTGTACACTGAGTATCTACGGGTAGTCATGTTTTAGTCATGTCTCATGACTAATCTTTCTGTGGACTTGCCCAATAAATTCTTTCTTCTTTTTATAAAAAATATATAGTTAACTTCAAAAATTTGCCTTGGGCCGATTTCTATGCACGCAAGTGTATAAAGGAATTTTTAATTTTCCTTATAATTTAATCAATTAACTTTAGTCCAAAGACATTATAAATATAGACCGAACATCTCATTCATAAATACTCGTTGGTAGTGTATCAAACATTCCGATGTGTCAAACAAGGACAGAAGAGACAGAGAAGTCTAAAATTTCCGACCCCGGCAACTAGGCGCATTTGGATTGTTCTAATTGCCAGTGGCGTATCGTTTTTTGGAACGAATTTAATTAGTAAAGTAAAAGTAAAGTAATTAGTAAAATGTTTACTCCATATTAATATGGTACATTAACACTTTTTCGTCAGATGTGTCTTGTTATAAGGTCTAATATAATAATATAATTAATATCCCACATATACTTATGTTGAAACGTTAGTAGGTAGTTTTCGAAAATCGCTCCAACGTCGATTTTCAATTTAATTATATATAAACTTTCAGTTACTTTTGAATATTTACAGGGTGACTGAGGCTTCCGAAACAGTTCAATATTAGGTTTGCGGTTGGTGACTTTTCTTTCAATTTTTTTTTTCAGAATATGGAGGCAATGGTAAAAGCACATTTTAGACATTTTTGTAAACATAGGGGCCGGAACATATTTTCAAACTAAAGTTGTAGATTTGCCATTAAATTTCCATTCCAGAAATACCTAGGGTTGCCACCTGTCCTTTTTGAAAAGGACAGTCCTTTGGAATAACTTGTCCTTTTGACTTTTTACTTAAAAAGTCATTTTTTATTTACGTATTTTCCCTGAGAAAATTACCTACAGCAAACAGAAATATTATTTTCGTCCAAATTTAATTAGAGATGTTATAAAACTTATAAAACATTTTTCTTGTTTAGAATAGGCAACATTATTTAGAACTTCCCGTTTAATCTCAAATGATAATTTAGGTTTTTACTTTTACCTTTTGATCTTAAAAAGAACTTTTTAAAATTAGTAATTAGTAACGATTTAGTTAGTTCGCAATCGATAGCTTCCTGTAAAGTACTATATAATAGTTGTTTAATCTTGTATTATTAATAACTTCCTATACCTAAAATCAATATTTAATGAGAAAATTGTGTTTTTTTTGAAAATATAAGACAAGATTTGACTCTTTCGGTCTTCTTCTTGTATGATGATGGCTCTGATACAGGCAGTACCTTTTAGTCTCTCAATAGAAGGCATTTATCATTAAAAGTATCAAATCTGTGTGCTACAGTATGGGATTTCTGTCGCATAATAATGAATATTACGTTTATTTACAAATCCATTACTTTTAAAGGTAGCTTCATCAGACAATCAAATTTTAATTAAATGTCCCAATCTTCATGAACTGTATTTAGCATATGTATTGCGGTTTGAATCACCCCGAGAATCACCCTGTATGTTGACAAAAATATTTTGAAAATGTGCGTTACAATGGCCCCCATTTTTTGTGTAAAAACTTGAAATAAAAATTACAAACCTAAAACGTAATAGGTAAAAAGCTTTTTTGGAGGCCTGGGTCACTCTGTATATAGGTATGTATAAAACTAGTAGCCTTAGAATTATTTACAGTTCGTCCCATTCTAAAAAAAAGGTAAACCCACCATCGGATTTGATTCCGACTTCAAACACACCGTAAGCTAAACGTAGTACGCTATAACGGATCAAGGGCTGTCGCGAGGGGTGGTGGGACGGACGGCTCATTTCATTCTGGAAGACTAGCAGCGACGTTGCCAATAGTTCTAGACGTTTCAGCACATTAAACAGTAAACATGTCCTTTAATAGTAACGCATATATCCTCTGGTTAATAACATATTATTACGAATGCTTAAACTATTAATTTAATTAAGAAATTGAGATTTATTGATATCCGGTGAAGGTTTTAAAGTCACATTTTCTGCAAATCAAACTAAGTAGATAAGCGCAAATTTGAGACGTGGCAATGTCGCCTTCTCTATCTCAGTTGGTTTTTACAGTACGTAGTCAACTTCCGATTGTTTGATCGGGTTAAAATGCACAGTGTGATATCTGTTCTTCCTAAATCTATGCTTTAGTCAAATAAAATCTATGAAAACGCAAAACTAATAACTAACAGCTTACTTTTTATTATTCCTATAATTTTATCTAACTAACTTGTCTCATGCCATATAATAAAAAATTGATATTTTCTTGATACGTAAAATTGTTATATTTTTGATTAGCCTGAATAAGGTTTGACGTTAAATTTTCTTTCCGAATACCTACTACACGTAACTAAATTATCTAGAAATTTTCTCTCGTCCGCGAATATTCTGAGAAAATTATCCCGAGTTGAAGACGGGAAATATTCGTGCGCTCGAACAAATTTCCGGATATAATTCGGTTACTAGTACTAGAATAAGTAAAGCGGCAATTTTAAAAAATCTTTGGAACTTTGCGAGCAAATGTAGAACGCTTCCCAATGTTATCATATATTTTATATATGCGATATTTTCGATATTTATCTGCCTTACACGGTCAAACTGTTTTTTTTTATTTAAATCATTAGTCTGGAATATAGGAGGCAAATTTGGATTTTTTTATGATATATGCGACCATATTCTGGAATTTTCTGAATAATTTTCAAAATTTACTAATAGGTAGTTTATTGCATTTAAGCAAAATAGGGTAAATATGGGATATATTCCCCAGAAGGATAGACGCCCCACCGCAATATTTCATAAAATGGGGCACATACAGCAACAACGCATATATTTATAGATAGTTTTGTGTATACCGGGTGTGTCTTAAAAGTGGCTCACCCTTATAATTTTTTAATTTTGTCAGATAAAAAATCGAGATTTGGTATATTAATATATGACATAAATTAGGATTGATTGACGTATTCAATTGTTTTCTGTTACTTCCAGGAAATGACTACAACTTTTGATATTTAAATGGTACCTTCGGTGTTTTGTTGCTTTATTCGATAGAAAATGAGACTCTGAATAGATTGACATATCATATGTCAATTTTTGACATTTTCGAATATGGTTTATTTGAAATTGCAACATGTGGTTCATAACGACAATTGGACTCGAAATACCAAGTGTGTGGTACCAAATTATTCGTAAAAAAATGATTTTTCCAAATATGCTAATGAGCCACCCTCGTTCCATTTGAAAAAATTGAGATATGTATGATTGAAAATACGATTTGGGCATCTTTTAACCGGCCAGGGGAAGACACGAATAACATTAGACGGTCAAATCTTTTTTTCCAAGGCTCCTTGATTAAAAATTAGTGTTTTTAACTAGTAGTGGGAACTATCGAATGAATACTATCGAAACATTCGATAGTAGCAATTCATTCGAATAATTCGATAGCTAGTAAGAAAACATTCGTCGAAAACTATTCGAATAAAAATATGGAATAGATGCGTCATCTGCCTTGAAATATATTAATTCGGCAGCAAAAACCATTCATTTATAAAATTTATTCATTTGTAAAATTCATTTATTCGTCAGGATCGATTATAATAAAATATAAACTGGATTTTAGTTGTCGCCTGGCGACGTAGGTTTCTTTCCTAGAAACCCGACAGCGGTCGGCTGGCAATGGTATGAAAAAAGCCGGCATCTTTGATTTTGAGTCAGATAAAGATAAGGACACATTATTTTTTTTATTGAGGTGCTAGTATTTACACAGAAAATACATTATGAACGGCGCTGTTGCCTTATATTCGTATTAGTTGGTATTAGCAAAGAATATTATTCTTTGGTATTATAGTTAGTTAGGGATAGTATGACTATATATTTTGCATTTTTTATTAATATTCTGTTGTTACACTGCAATAATACTTTATATTTTGGATGTAGGAAAATGATTTTAATGTTTTTTAAGCAAAACTGGTTTAATAAATAATAATAACAGTAATAATTTGTTATACCTATTAACACCAAAATTTAAAATCATTTAATATAAACATTTTTTTAAGTAGTAGCGAAATATAAACAACAAATTAGAAGTCCAAATTATTTATATTAAATCCTATTTAAAAATAATATAGTCTCTAAATTGTTTGTGTGGCAACGTTGGTTTATTAAATAATAATAATTACAGAACTAATTTGTTATATTAACAACAAATTTTAAAATCATGAAATATAAACATTTATTAATTTTCTAAGCATGCAGTGTAATAGAAGAAAAATATAAATAAAAAATTAGAAATCAAAATAATTATATATGTGTATTACTTTTTATTACTTTGTGTTAGTATTTAAAAATAATATTTGCTTTTACTGGCATTTACTTTAAAAATAAATAAAATATTTCTTCGCAAAAATCTACATGTAAGAGAATTAGCATAAACAAAATACAAATATCGTTAACTTTTTTTTAAATTGGCACGTGTAAATCTTTAATCAATCAATTTAATTTTCCCATCCCAAAATTTGAGTTCGATAACCATTTACTTAACCACATTACCACATTACTTAAATATGATTATTAAGTTCAACTAATTCATATTACTAAAACATCTAAAATACAAATACATATGTATTTTTAAAATTAATTGTAAGTTCACCTCATCTCTCTTAAAAATTGTTACTTCTCAAAATTTCCCATTAAAAAAAATAGACCATATACCGTATAAAATTAAGTAATTGAAAGATCGGAAAATCACACAAATTTTCAGAAAAATTTTGACCACCTGCACACGTACACAATCATCAATTTAAAAAAAACACTACTACTTTAGTATTTTAAATATTTTAATAAACGCAAAAATAGCACAGTATTTAGAAGGCAAGTTATAAAAATTTGGAAGGACTAATAATGCACTGACGCAGACAAAAATCAAACGAATACTAAATTTCATTTATAAAAAGCATTCGATAGTCGTGGCTTAACGATAATCATTTAGTCGCACGGCGAGGTTGTCACATATGCTTTAGTATACAAATGAATGAATGATTTTATTCGAATGAAACCATTCGATAGTTGAAATCATTCATTCAGTAACCATTCGATAGTCTAATTCATTCGATAGTTCCCATCGCTATTTTTAACACAGCCATGGCATTCTAGATTGCAATTTAAAATTGAATTTTGTTTTAAGTAAAAAATGACAAAAGTTGACATATGATATGTCATTTTAATCAGAATGTCATTTTCTATCGAATAAAGTAAAAAAATACCGAAGGTGCCATTTAAAAATCAAAAGTTGTAGTCATTTCCGGTGAAGCAGGAAGTGGCCGAGAAGAATTGAATATGCCAATCAATCCTAATTTATGTCGTATACTAACATAACAAATCTCGTTTTTTTTATCTGAAAAAATATAAAAGTGATAGGGGTGAGCCACTTTTGAGACGCACCCGGTATACTGAGCAGTAGTCGTCGTATTTTCTAATTTATTTACATACTTTACAAAGGGCCAAGAAGCAAAAGAAAAAAATCAAGGTAGGTGATTACTTAATTTAGCAAGGTGATAACAAACTTAGCCCACGGCCACACAGAAAGTGTTTTTAGCGTTTTTGTCGCAAGTTCAAGCGCTTTTTGCGATTTTATCGTTTTAAGCGCTTTTGTCGATTTGTGTCCATTAAAAATACGCAAAAGACGCGGCAGGTCTGCAGTTTCTATCAAGATGTCAATTAGTAACGTCGCAAGCTCGTGGATTCCCGGCCCGTCCAACAATCAATCCTGTGAGAAAGAGATAGGCGAGATCGGCGCCGTTAACGTTGAAGAGACGAAGATAAAAGATGCTGGGATTGAATTGTGGACGGGCCGAGCATTATTCGGAGACAAACACAATCTACTAGAGCCGGTGGTGTGGGTAAAAATAATAACAATCATTTACCATTTATTTTACGAATTTTAGTTTATATACACATATAAAAATATGTTTTTTTATGTTGTAGTGTTGTGGTTAGTACTTGTTATAATAATTGTAATATAACATAATAAATAATTATAATTATATAATAGAATAGTAAATATTTCTAGTTGCTAATGCAATTTTAGGACATGATAAAACATTTGTTACGCGTAATAAACTATTTTTATTATTTTACGCGAATAAAACTGTTACACGTAAAAACCTATTTTTTTACGCGTATAAAACTATTTGTTACTGGTAGAAAACTATTTTTTACGCGTCTAAACATATTTGTTACGTGTAAAAATCTATTTGTTACACGTAAAAAACTCTTTTTTTACGCGCCAACAACTTATTGTTTCTGGTAGAAAACCTTTCTTACGCAAAAAAAATATTTTTTACGTGTAAAAAACTATTTGTTACACGTAAAAACCTAATTTTTACGCGTCAAAAACTTATTGTTTCTTGTAAAAGAACTTTTTTACCCAAAAAAAAATATTTTTTTTACCGTCTAAAACTTAAGGTTTTTGGTAAAAAACCTTTTGTTACGCAAAAAAAAATATTTTTTACGTGTAAAAAACTATTTGTTTGGTTTGGTTTGGTTTGGTAAATCCCTTTTACCGTTTAATCTTAATATTACACCTGACTATTTCTTTCAAATCGCTGACCACAATGTTGCTAGTAATATTATTCATGTAACATCAGAAGAGGAGTTAAGAGAATCTACTCATGCCGAAAATCAGGAAACGGTGAACCAGGAGCCACATGGATCAATAGTTGATCTAAGCCGGCCCGAAAATCTGGATCAAGCAAGCGATTCAATAACCAAATTTCAGTCCAAGGATCAGGTGATTGATGTCAACTTCAGCGATGATCAAAATTATTTCTTTCTGTTGGAGGGCATCAGTAATTCTGAGCATGATGAAGATGTGGATAATTTAAACCAAAATTGCAAATAGATGCAACTAAAATTTTGTCGCCTACCCAGTCACACGAGTCACGAGCCGCCATTGGCAAAAAGTTCCATTTCTAAATCTGAATAAATAATGGCATTTATGTTTTTTTTTAGATTTTTTTTGGTTTGTGGTAAATTTATTTGTAATTAGGTAGTAGGTGCCTAATATTTATGTTTTTTTTGTACAATATTAAAAATATATTTGTAATATCTGAGTATTATATTATATATTACCTAAAACACTTTCAAGTACTTTCTCGTATAAAGGATTTATACTCAGCAAATTGCAAGAAAGGTGTATTTTCTCCAACGAAATTCTAAAATAGTAAGCTGTATGTGTTACACTGAGCTCCCGCTTTTCCAAAAGTGCAAAAAGCTACTCTAAAATTCCACAACACTCTCTTAGCTTTGAAAAGGAAAACGTAAGCAATTTGTTAACATCCGGCTTAAATGCGATATCTCTACTGCATTTAAATAGGATAGCTTAAAATGCAATTTGTGATTTAACTGGAGGTCTGTTTCCGTCTAATTTCCCTCTAATAGAAATTCTTTTAGAGGTTTTACCTCTCTGAATGGGAGTAAAAGATCGCTCTTTTCAAATGGAAGATGTCAAAGCGAAAATAATTTGATTCGGTGAATAAAGGTACAGAATCTTCAACATTACCATTTTGGGAAAATCACGATGAACTATTTAAATAAAATTTAAAAAGCCATTTGAATACGATTTGAGTTGCACTTTTTAAATTTTGTTTTTGGAAAATTCTTCGAGAAAGACAATTTCTGTTGAACTTTTGCCACAAACTATTTCAAATTAATTATTTCAGTCTAACAACTATTTAGTCAACATATCCAATGTATGTCAATTATGACAGGTATTGAGATAATTTCGATTCTAAATATGGAGAGAACCGATTTGAATCTCGATTCCAAATATACAGGGTGAGTTTTCTACGATGTTCTCTATGGGTATCTCGGAAACTACTGGAGATAGCGAGTCGGTTAAATGGGGAAAGAATTGCAGTTTTGTAGGGTCACAAACATGCGCCTTTCAGATTTTTCAAAAAGTCCATGGCTTATTAGATATTTCGAAAAAAACAAATTTCGGCTATTTTAAAAATTGTCCATAATTCCATTATAATCTATTTTAGACAAAAAGTTTTCAGATAAAAGTTGTAGATAATCACATCTTTAATGAGATTGTGTCCTCCGTTTTTATCTAAACCCTGTCATTTTTGACATATGACACAAACATATGTTTTTTTAAAAACGAAATTGTTTAAAAATGATAAGAATTTGCTATACCTCAGTAATTTTCCGAAAAAAAAAACATTATTATAGCTTATATCGCTAAAAAACTTAAAAAATGGCGCTTTTTATGAAGTCATGGCCAACTATGGTTTCTATATGTCAAAAATGACAGGCTTTAGAAAAAATCGGAGAATACAAACTCATTAGGGATGTGATTATCTGTAACTTTTATCTGAAAACTTTTTGTCTAAAATAGATTATAACGAAATTATGTAGTATAGTAAGCCGTGAATTTTTTCAAAAATCTGAGAGGCGCATATTTATGACCCCACAAAACTGCAATTCTTTCCCCATTTAACCGACTCTCTATCTCCAGCAGTTTCCGAGATACCCATAGAGAACATCGTAGGAAACTCATCCTATATAGAAACTCGTAGCGATTTTTACCAAGCGACCTTTTTAAAACGTCGTAAATGCATATTTTTTTGTATCTTAATTTATTATACAGTTATAAGAAACATTGTTACTTTTTATAATATGTTTAAGAATTGCAATGACTTATTTACTGTGATGCAAAACGCCGTTTCTATTTCAATGGCCTAAAATTATTAATTAATATGTAATTGTAATGTTACGGCTAAGGTGCGATGTCCGGTTGATGTCGACATTACCCGGTTAATCTCGAGAATAACACGCAACAAAACAATCAAAAACATAACCCAACCCAAACATTAATGTCGACATTAACCGGACATCAGACTTTAACCGTAAAGCGGCCCATACATTCTCAAACAAATTGCGCAACGCAGGCTGTTGCGCAACGAGTTGCCAATGTATGGTAGTGTTTGATGCGTTGCGCAATTGTTTGATGAGTTTTAAGAATGTTTGAATTCTTTTGAGCAACAGGAATGTTTGCGAAACGCGTTGTGTAGTGTATGTGTCTGTTGCGCTTCGTTGTGCAATATTTTAGTTCTTTCATCCAAATTCTTTGTTTTTTTCGTTTTTAGGTATCATCGACATCATCTAGGGCATATACGATAATAATTGACGCAATGACAATTAAGGACATGATTGTCTCTCAAACAATGCACAACTTTTAATAAAAAGTTTGATCAAAATTTTACTAAGTGCATGGGTGATGCAGTTGCGCAACTTGTCTGATAGTGTATGGACCGCTTAACAGTAACACACAAAGTTTTCATATATATAAAAAATGAATATTAGGTACAGCATATTCGTGCTATTGAATAAATTTATTTAAAAAATATTTGAAAGCGTGGGCAATAAATTATGGTAAGCTAACACAAATTTATTTTTTGTAAGCAATAACAAATCTTTTAATATTGTACGCTATAAATTTGTAGTAAACTTCCGTTATAGTTAGGGTGCAGTAAATCGAACTCTAAGTTTATTGGTACTTTACAAACTGCACTTGAAGCTACTTTACAATTTATACGTCGTGCAGAGACCGTGAAACAAGTCAGTTTAGTTCATTTCATGTCTATAAATATTGTCTTATTTTGTATTCACAACAGACTTCTCTACATGGGCTATCTATAAAGACTGTTATACGTGTAAGAATTGATATTCTTATTTAGGGAATAAATATACAGGGTGGTCCGAAGTGTATTCCGGAAACTTCGGCAGCATATTCTGCAGGTAAAAATAAGTAAAAAAGTTCCTATAAATGTATGTTCTAAAATGTTTCGGAGATACAGGGTGTGGAACTTTCATTTTTATATCAATTTTTTCTAAATAATTCCTGAAGTAACGTCAATATTTGTATGAAATTTGGTGTCTGGAAGTTTTTTGACATGAGATTTGATTTTGATGTCAATATGACTCCTACTTGTACATGTGTACTCATACATGTGTTTTCACTCTTTTGAAGAGTAATAACTTTTCGTCCGTACCTGTATAAAACTACTTAGTAAAAACATACATTTACGACGTTTTTTACGTAAAAAAGATCTCTTTGTAAAAATCGCTACGAGTAATGTTCTCGAGATATTTGGAATCGAAATGATCAATACCTGTCATCAGTGACACAAATTAAACATATTGACTAAATAGTTATTAGAGTGAAATCATAAACTTAAAATGTTTTTGTATCAAAAGTTCAACAGAAACTGTTTGATCATCATTTTTTTACAGAAAATTAATGATCAATTTAAAAAAAATATAAATTTCCCAAATTTATTATTTCAGTTAAATAACTATCTACTCAACCTGTGTTTATGTTTTGTCAATAATCACATGTATTGACTATTTCCATTCTAAATTAGTGCTGTACATCAGATCCGGATCCTTTTTCAATCCGGATCAGATCTGGATCTGATCCGGATTTTTTAAAGTGTACAATCCGGAACCGGATCGATCCGGGTATAAATATTCGGATTTAAGATCCGGATTTAAGACCCCGATTTAAGATCCGGGTTTAAGTCCGGATTTAGGATCTGGATCCAAGATCGTCGTATTCGTATTCACTGTTGCCAGTCGTCGTTCCATGCATAACATGCGCATGCCGCATCCGCATACTTGGTTGTATTTTTTTGTTTTGTTTGAAAATTAAATATCTTGTGCTGCAAATTAAACTACTTTTTTATGCCCACACTGAAAAAAAAGATAGACTTGAACTAAAGTCGTCATCGTTCTTGAAAAAAAAATTAGTGGCTAGAGAATTTATTTTAGCGTAAAAGAAAATATTTTGCCTGAAGAAAAACTCTCTTAACTCAAGAAAACTGGTACTCTTTAAAAATTCGAAAATTGCTCTTGAATCTATTTTCATTCAACCAAGTGCAAGTTACTTTGTTTTAAGATAAAAAGAAAAATACGCTAGGAAGTACTTCATTCAAGAAACATGGCCATTTTTCCAATAGCTAAATACTCTTTTGATGAAAAATAATAACGACAAGCAAAGACGATGACGAAGGACGGTATACAATCAGTCGGCAGTCCGATCAGTCGTACTTCGCATTTCATAGGTCGCACATCATAGTACGTACGCGTTTTGTTGCTTGGAATTTTCCACTTGGAATTTAGCATAATTTGCTTTTTAAACGCATATCGTATAACAAATTAGTGATCGTTATTAACATGCATTTGTCATTTTTTATGGATAAATTTTAGGATATATGGATTCTTTAAAGGAGTTTCTCAAAAAATGGAAATTAGGGCATTTATTTGCTATATTTGAAGGTAAGAGACATTTACATAATGCACCTGTTTAGATAATGCATGCGTGACTATAGATAGAATAAGAATATAGGTATCAATTTTGTTATGCAAATAATTACAAAAATTTTAGAATTTCAAGTCGTCGTATTAAAAAATTCAAAATGTTACCAAAACTTATAATTTTAATAATTTATTTGCTTTACTTTGATTAATCCTGATGTAACATTTTTTTGTAATTTGTAGAGGGATGAACCACCCCAAAAAATACCAAGGAGTGAAGAAGCAGAAATACTATTATATAATACTACTATCGAGAAAAATAATATCACTTTACTTACTACTCTGTAGTAAGTAAATACCAGGAAAACCTAAATTTATCAGAAAATAATATACCTCGTAATATGCCTGTATATGATGTATAGACTTCTCTTAGATCAAAATAAATTTTAGTTGAGTAAATATTATTCGCTATTATTGGTTTAAGAAAAGTTAAAAAAATCTTTAATCAAGAAATGTCCCTTTTCATTCAAGAATTTTTGCATGAATCAAAGAGACTATTGTTCTTGTAGCAAGAACTTCTTTGCATATTCATTTTGGGTCAAGAGTGAAATGCTTTTGACAGATAGATTATTCTATTCTCTAAAGTAATTTTTTAAAGCTTATGAAAAGATAGTTAATGCTTTGGGCAAAGAAACGTCGTTCTTGGCCCTATTGAAAAGCGCCAATCTTTTGGGTCAAAGTCATATTCATTTCGACTGAGAGATCCTTTTTTTCAGTGCATAATTTATAAATTTCCCTCGAAATTACCATAACCGGGGTATGGAATCCGAATTTGAGATTCGGATTTCAGATGCGATTTTAAGATCCGAATCTCAGATCCGAATCTCAGATCCGAATCTCAGATCCGAATCTCGGATCTAGATCCGAATCGCATATTCAAATCCGGATACGGATAAATCCGGATCCGGATTTTTTTAAAGGATCCCCGATCCGTTTAAAAACTCGGATCCGTACAGCACTATTCTAAATATCTCGAGAACGGTTGCTCGTAACGGTTTTTACAAAGAGACATTTTTTACGTAAAAAGTCACGGAAATGTATATTTTTTCACAGCAGTTTTATACAGGTACGGACGAAAAGTTATTACTCTTCAAAAGAGTTAAAACAGATGTAGGTGGCGCCCCCTGCAAATAGGAGTCATATTGACATCAAAATCAAATTTCTCATGTTAAAAAACTCCCAGACACCAATTTTCATCCAAATATTGACGCTACTTCAGAAATTATTTCGAAAAAATCGAAATAAAAATGAAAATTGTACACCCTGTATCTCGGAAACTAAGCATTTAAGGGCATACATTTATACGAACTTTTTTGCCATATTTTTATCTGCAGAATATACCGCCGAAGTTTCCGGAATACAATTCGGACCACCCTGTATATTATCAACGCTAGATAATTTTTTTATCAAGTGTCATTTCGAATTCAACACTAGATAACTTGAACATTTATTTTTAGTCTGTGCCGACAAGTGGAATTCTTTGTAAAATAAAAATAAGCAATTTTGAAAAATTGTTTTAAATAATTGTGACAGTACTGTTTGGGAAGATTTCTTTATTTAATAACATTAGAGTTTCAATATTAAAGTGGTTTAAGATAATACACTGATAAAAAAGATAGACTTGAACTAAAGTCGTCAACGTTCTTGAAAAAAAAATTTAGTGGCAAGAGAATTTATTTTAGCGTAAAAGAAAATATTTTGCCTGAAGAAAAACTCTCTTAAATCAAGAAAACTGGTTCTCTTGAAAAATTCGAAAATTTCTCTTGAATCTATTTTCATGCAACCAAGTGCAAGTTACTTTGTTTTAAGATAATAAGAAAAATACGCTAGGAAGTACTTCATTCAAGAAACATGGTCATTTTTCCAATAGCTAAATACTCTTTTGATGAAAAATAATAACAACACGCAAAGACGATGACGAAGGACGGTATATACAATCAGTCGGCAGTCCGATCAGTCGTACATCATAGTACGCACAGTACGCACGGGTTTTGTTGCTTGGAATTTTCCACTTGGAATTTTGCATAATTTGCTTTTTAAACGCATATCGTATAACAAATTAGTGATCGTTATTAACATGCATTTGTCATTTTTTATGGACAAATTTTAGGATATATGGATTCTTTCAAGGAGTTTCTGAAAACAATGGAAATTAGAGCATTTATTTGCTATATTTGAAGGTAAGAGACATTTACCTAATGCACCTGTTTAGATAATGCATGTGTGACTATAGATAGAATAAGAATATAGATATCGATTTTTTTATGCAAATAATTACAAAAATTTTAGAATTTCAAGTCGTCGTATTAAAAAATTCAAAATGTGACCAAAGCTTATAATTTTAATAATTTATTTTTTGCTTTACTTTGATCGCGATCGTGATGTAACATTTCTTTGTAATTTCTAGAGTGATAAACCACCCCAAAAAATACCAAGGAGTGAAGAAGCAGAAATAACTACTATCGAGGAAAATAATATCACTTTACTTACTACAGACCAGGAAAACCTAAATTTATCAGAAAATAATATACCTCGTAATATGCCTGTATATGATGTATAGAATTCTCTTAGATCAAAATAAATTTTAGTTGAGTCAATAGTATTCGCTATTTGTTTAAGACAAGTGTCTCTTTAATCAGTTTAAGACAAGTATCTCATGAATTAAAGAGACTATTGTTCTTGTAGCATGCAAGAACTTCTTTGCATTTTGGGTCAAGAGTGAAATACTTTGGACAGATAGATTCTTCTATTCTCTAAAGTAATTTTTTAAAGCTTATGAAAAGATAGTTAATACTTTGGGCAAAGAAACGTCGTTCTTGGCCTTATTGAAAAGCGCCAATCTTTTGGGTCAAAGTCATATTCCTTTCGACTGAGAGATCCTTTTTTTCAGTGTAGAACTTATATTAAAAATATGTATAGAATGGGTCAAATTTCAGAGTGTGGCATGTCTATTTCCATCTAAAATGCACTGAATAGATCTAAATAATAAATGCATACATCGACTAAAGCGTCAAATAGAGTAACTGAAATGATTCAATTAATTACGGAATTTCACTGAAATACTTCACTCTCATTACAGGAAATGCCTGAGATCAATAGTCAAACGATATAACAATTAGAGATTTTGTTTGCTGGTAATACGTGAAACAAATAGGCACGATGAATTTCATTGTATGACGCCGACATACAGGGTGTCCCACTTAAGATGGATACAAGCCAATATCTTGATTGTTTGTTGAGCGATCTTTTTCATTTTTGGCAGGAGGCTGTATGGCTATAAGAGGTACATTTTGCCCAGGGTAAGAAATGCGATACCTCATAGACGTACGTTTTAATGGGGTTTGATATTTTTCGAGTCAAGAGTAAACTACCCTTAGGACAGTATTTATTTCAAATCTGATAAATTATATTGAATTCTCCTTACCTAAGATACTTAAGTTCTAATTTTTATAAATATTGATACAGGGTGTGTCATTAAAATAAGACATTTTTATGTTTATTATTATTTTTTTAAGTACTTACGACGCCACTGGATAAACACCTGGTTTATTATCAATAACCAATTATACCCAATTATCAATGAATAAAATAAACCATTTTTATTAGCAAAACCTTAAACAAATATAATTTAAGTAAGAATAAGTATATATATTCTATAACAAAACTCGTGAATAGGAACATACATCCTATAGATACCAAAGTATAAAATACATACTACATTATTTAAAATAATCAAAGATTTTACTTTGTTTTTTAAGTGCATTAACTGAAGAATGCTTAACTATATCTTCCTCTTGTATATTTTTTAAGACAAGAATATCGTTAATACTAAGATCATTCTCTTCAGACCACTGCAATCCCAGTAAAATATTTTATTGCATCAACGTGCTTGATTTTTTTTGACTGGATATAGATTTCTTCATCGCTGGTCTCGTCGGCGTCGTCTATAACTTCATGTTTGAGATCACCATCCTCTATGATATTTTCTATGAGTTTTCAACTCATTGATTCATTTCAGCATTTGTATGAATCTCTCCATCAATTTGCGTCAACATGTTTAAACTGTCTTGGTAGCCATGTTTTACTTGCTGCAATTTCTTTTGCAACTGGATTAGGGGAATGAGATTATCAGGGTCATAATCTGGTAAATTGCCTGATAAAAGTTTGTGCCAACACTTTTCTAAAGAGGTCGTTGTAACTTTTTGCCATGAATTATAGTAAACAAACTGCATCCATAAGATTAATTTGCTCAATGCATTTACCAATATCATCCCCGTCTTCAAGTTGCGAAAGAATATGGGCTAAAAGACCTTTTCGGTAGTTTAGCTTTGTTAATCTGATTGCATTTTGATCCATCGGTTGAATAAAAGCTGTGCAGTTTGGGGGTAGAAACAAAGTGAAAATTTTCCCATCTTCACTAATTAATTCCTCCTCAGAGCAGTGACTGGGCGCGTTATCAATTTACAGTAAGACGTTTTCAGGAAGTCGTTGGCTTTTCAAAAATGATTTTACTTGTTTGAAGAATGAATTACGAAACCAATCCTTAAAAATTGCAAACGTCATCCATGCGTTACCACTAGAGATATATTCGAAATGTAAAGCTTTGTTTTTGAATGCTCTCGGATTCTTTGCTTTTCCGATGATAAGAAGTTGAAGTTTTTGGATACCATCACCATTTGTGCAAGCTAAAAACGTAATTCGCTCCTTGCTTGATTTTCTGCCGGGTGCGCCGTTGCTTCGTTTCTGTGAACTAAGGTTTTATCAGGTAATAACTTCCAAAAGAGTCCTGACTCGTCAGCATTATAAATTTGTCGAGGAGCGAGATCGTGATCTTTTATAACTTGCCTTAGTTTAGCAATAAATGGCGGTACAGCAGGATAATTTCTCTCTGCAGATTTTAAGATGTCTTAATCCATGTCTTTTTTTTTTAATTAAGAAGCCAGCCTCCACTTGCAGTAAATGTATCTTTTCCATAAATATTATGGAAGAGTTGACGAGCTTTTGCGCCTAATATTTCAAATGAAAGGGGAATATGTTTGCTTCGTTGCTTAATAAACCAGGAATACAATTCTCGCTCCAATACGTTTCCCCATTCTGAACTAGGTACGTACGTTAAAACACGTCCGGCCGTCAAACTATTACGATATAAATGAATTACCGCTTCGAGAAAACGCGTTAAAACAAGTTAGAACCATAAATTCGGATTACCGAATCATACGAAATCCGGATTACAAGGTACATAATGCAAGTGCGCTGCCGATCCGGACTAGCAAGGAATCCGAATTAGCGCTCTTCGGATTATCGAGTCTTTACTTTATTATATTTCAAAAAATTTAATTTCAGTTTTTTATTACTGAGAATAAAAGTAAATTAAATTAAAATTACGTTCCAATTTGTTATACTTGAAACCTTACTTCGGATTCAAATTCCAATAAAATACTCTGCTTAAAAAGCGTTTCCTATTATAGGAAAAACTAAATCGATATATGGCAAAATTGCATTTTATTCATTTTAAACTATTCAGTTTAAATTCTCTCAAGAGATACGTTATTAGAATCAATGTTCGAAATTAAATTTAGTTGTACTTTTCATCGTATAAATTGATAAATAGACCTTTTAAATTAATACATTGAAATTGATGTAGTTAAAAATTTCAATTTACCAAGCTCTACAGCTCTAAAAGCTCTAATAAATATATAAAATCAATGTATATATTTTAAGCGATATAGATGTATGATGTACTAGCGTGTACCAGCGACTTCGTTCGCGTCGAATTAATCATTTGTAATGGTGATGATAAAGCAAAGCAAGAATTTCCATTAATATACAAACTGGATAAAATTTTCTCACATTTCTCACATTTATGTCAGCATGAGAAAAAACAATATAGTGATATTATTATATAACTTGGTAATATTTGAGGGGTAGTTTCATCTCGTTGGAATTTGACTTTCGAAAAATCCGTTTGCCAAATATAAGTTTTTTACGTCAAGCAGTTTAAGCAGAATCGTGGTTAAGAAATTACCCAACTTTTTGGAACACCCTGTATGATTAAAAAATTTCAAAATATGTAAAAAAAACAAATAAATTGTGCTTGTCCAAGCGTTTTCCCGAAAGACTAACCGTTTTTTAAATAACAAATATTGTAATATTTGAGGGGCGTTTTCACCCTCTTGGAATTTGAGATTCGAGAAACCCCCCCTTATCGAACCTCTACACTCCACAGTCAATCCGTTTACCAAAAATCAGCTTTAAACGTCAAGCAGTTTAAGCAGAATCGTGATTACTCAATGGTCATATTTTATGAAACACCCTGTATAAATTTATAAAAAATCTTAAAATATGTAAAACAACAAAATAAAATATACGTGTTCAAGAGTTTTTCCGAAAAACTCACCGGTTTTTAAATAAAAAATATTTTAATATTTGAGGGATAGTTTCAACCCCTTAGAATTCGAGTTTCGAAAAATCCCTTCTTATCGAACCTCTACACCCTAAAGTCAATCTGTTTTCCAAAAATCAGTTTTTTACGCCAAGCGCTTTAAGCAGAATCGTGATTAATCAATGACCCGATTTTTCGAAACACCCTGTATACATTTTTAAAAAATCTTAAAACATGTAAAAAAACAAAATAAAATATACGTGTTTAAGCGTTTTTTCGGAAACTTGACCGTTTTTTAAATAAAAAATATTGTAATATTTGAGGGGTGGTTTTACCCTCTTGGAAATGGAATTTCGAAAAATCCCTTCTCATCGAACCTCTACACCCCAGAATCAACCTGTATGCCAAAATTGAGCTTCTTACGTTGAGTGGTTTGAGCAGGATCATGATTAATCAGTATGTCAGTCACTTAAGGATTTTATATATTAGTATAGATTAAAGTTTAAATATGCTGGAAACTCCGACTACAAAATTATTAAACATATTATTAGACAGAGCTGCAACAAGTCAGTTTTAAAAAGACTTATCTGTTAAGACATTTCTAAAATCAAAATGATCTAAGTCTTAAGTCTTTTACTTAAGTCATTTTTAATTCAATATAGCGTTATTGAAGTCGTTTTTATGAAGTCTATATTTTTGACTTAAATCTAGTGGTGGGTTGTTATTTAACTATCTGTTATTTTATAACAATTATTTAGAAATAACATAACGCAACCGTTTCTACTTCTAAATAACAGATATAAAATAGCAACACGTAGAGATCGATCGCTCGTGAAACGAAGTCGGCGCTCTGCACCGGTACCGCCAAGAAATTCTATGCGGCTCGAAGCAATTCCAAAAAAAATACTAGTATGGATGTTATTTCGACAACCATCTATACAGGTGGCGAGATACAACGGACAACGGAGTGGGGAATGCTCTACGGCGAACGTTGATGCATCGGTCGATGGTCGTGTTGGGCTTGCAACAGCTTAAAAATAATAGGATATAAAAGAAGCAGCTTTTTTGAAACAGTTGCGGGCATAACGCCTGGCGGTCGAGATAACAGGAGTGGGAAAGTAACGCTGCTGCATCGGTCGATTGTCGATTGAGGCTCGCAACGTGTTGGAAAATAACGTA
Source organism: Sitophilus oryzae (assembly GCF_002938485.1). Classification (NCBI taxonomy): domain Eukaryota; kingdom Metazoa; phylum Arthropoda; class Insecta; order Coleoptera; family Curculionidae; genus Sitophilus; species Sitophilus oryzae. The sequence continues at coordinate 108,429 of NW_022147083.1, forward strand.
TAGAAAATAAGCAGTCATTTTAGATACGGTGTTTTTTAACCTGTTACGAGCATAACAGGCGGCGGCGGCGGTCGAGATAATCGGAGTGGGAAAGTAACGCTGCTGCATCGGTCAGTTGTCGATGGAGGTTCGAAACAGGTTGAAGAATAACGCATCAGTTGTTTTAGATACATTGTTTTTCAACCTGTTACGGGCATAACGGGCGGAGGTCGAGATATTATGGCGCTGTATGTTTCAGTACTTACTTATTAAGTTTCAATATTTAGGTATTTATTTATTCTGAAAAAATTTAGCAGAATTATATTTTAAGATTTTTTCGGCATAATCAAGAGGGCTACTGATACCGTGTTGTAAAAATAAGGTAATTAAGGGCTTACTTTTTGGTATTTATTATAATAATAATAATAGCTCCCGTATATAGCGTTTGACGCCTTGGGAGTAGCAAGGTACAGCTTGTCATGCTAGATCCGTTCGGTATACAAGGAAGGTAATGTGGCTAGCACTACGCTTCAACCGTCTATTATTATCTCAGGATTGTGAATCCCAAGTACTCATTTAAGGCTGAGTCGACCTAGGTACCCAAACTATTTTTATTTTAATAAAAATAGTCGGCAGATGAAATGCCTGGTGTAGGATTCGAACCCACTACCTTGAGATTGGTAGACGAGAGCCTGTACCTCTACGCCACCGGGCACCTGGTATTTATTATAATTTTGCTAATATCTTCGGTTTGAAAGAAGATATCAAGATGAAGTTTTCGCTGAATTAAGCTCTTTATTATCAGCTAAAATTACAGATACTATCGTATTTAATTTTTTTGAAAAAACGCACTATGTTTGTTAAATTGTAAGAAAGCGCCCCCTAGCGTCTTATTATTATTATTTTAATGGTATAATATAGAGTAAGAAACGCTCTTTTAAACGAGCCCTCGTTTGTTGGATTCTGATCATCCAGTCCGGAGTTATTAATATTTACCCAAACCAAACCAAACCAAAATTTACTGAAGATTATGAAGCTATTATTTATAGTACCCATTATCTAGGCAAAATTCTGTAAAAATTCTATTTTCTTATTTTCCATAGCAGTTGCGCCCTCTAGCGGCCGTTTTACAAACTTGAAAATAATTTCCAGCAATTTGTCATAGCCCCGTTAGTAATAAATATTTTTTTCCGTAGGCCCTACGGCTAATACTTTCCGAGATACATCCGAAAGCTATTCTTAGTGGGACACCCTGTACAATAAAAAGTATGGAACTGATACGGAACGGAAGCTTACGTATAGCGTCAATACAATAAAAATAAGAAACGGATATGGAATGGATATGGAAAGTAGAGTGCGAATCAACCTTTATTTAGCTTTCTAAAGGATATCACTTGTAAGAAAAAGAATAATCCCTACCAAATCAAATTCATTATTTAATAATTTTAGTCTACTAATTTTAGATTGAAATAAATGTAGTAAACTAACATTTATTTCGATCTAGCTTATGCCTGTAGATTAACTTGGGTAACCAATCAGTCTAGCCAAAACGAAACTCAAGTAGCTAGTTAAAATAAGTGAACAAAAAAGCTTTTAAAATTCTTCCGCAGTGAATCCAAGAAATATAAGGTAATTAGAAACGAGTGCAATTTATTTTAAAATTTTAAAAGCTCTTGGGATCTCCTCCAAAGAAAATCGAATAAATTTTCACCCTTTTTAGAGTTGCATGCCTGAAAGTTTTCAAAATAATTAATTAGAGCAATATCCCTAACATAGAACTTCTATTCCTTATTCTGTATATAAGAAGAATATTGCACTACTTTTTTTAATAAATTTAAAAGTAGGAACGATAAATAATTTTGCTTTAGGTAGTCGGAACTTTTTCTCTTACAGGAGAATTCTTAACAATTCTACATTATTTCAAATTTTAGGCACCAGACTTCAGCCTTTATGATTTAACAGATTAAACATTGAATAAAAAATAAATATACTTCTAACCTTAGATATACAGGGTGGCCCATCGAAAACGTTCCGCAAGGCATAACGGCCAGGGTAATTTTTTTTCAGAAAATTCAAAAACACGTCAATTTTGTTTGTGAGGGTGACAACTTTTGCCCCAAAAATGATTGCAAAATCTTCAACCCTCTAAGCGGGGCTGTCATCCCCAACTTTTTTCAAATGGGTAGGGGGGTCAAGTGGCACCGCAATGAAAAGAGCTTTCTATTCTCTATATTTCCCCGCTTCGTTTTTGAAAATCGGTCGAGTCATTGAGAAAATATGAAGGATTGAAATTTAAAAAGTTTATTTAAACATTTATCAGAGCAAATGATAAGGATAAATTCCTTCGACCAATTTGCTATTTTTTCTTGTTATTTCTAGATGTTTACGCATTTTTTCACTTGCCAAAAGGTTGAACGATCAGGTGCGGTAGTTGCTAGATAGCTGTTTTGTGATTTGTACGTTGAAGTTCTTCTCAATATCGTTAAACTTACCTACAATAGAGTTTCCAAAAATACCAGCCCACACGTTCAATTTCTGAGGGTTTTGTGTGTGCACCTCGTGAAAAACCCTGTGGTTGTCCTCGGCCCAGTACCGACAGTTGTGCCGATTAACTACACCGTTCAAAAAGGAAGTACACTCATCCGAAAAACACACATTAAATAGGAAATTATTATCATTCGCCACTCGTTCACTCATAGTTTCACAAAATTGCAAGCGACGATCAAAATTGTCTTCGTTGAGTTCTTGTACCACCTGAATTTTGTACGGGTGGAACTTTGTGTGAACTTTGTGTGGAATTTTGTACGGGTGGAACGGTGTTTTTTTAATATCCTTTGGACATTTGTACGATTCACGCCGGTTTCATTGGCTAATTTTCTTGTACTCAGCGTACTATCCATGGCAACTTGGCCCAATACGAATACCTCCATAGCTTCATTTACTACAGGATTTTCCCTCTGCCTTTTTTTATTCATAACAAAACCAGTTTCTCAAAATTTTGCTACTAACTCGCGAACAATTTTGCCATAAAAGTGTTTGTCAGGATGGCGTTCATTCAATATCTGCGCAAACCGATTGCCACATTCATTATTTTTAAAATAAAGTTCGATTATTTCGACTTTTTCTGCAAGTGAGTACACCATAATAATTGTTAAAAAGTTAAACGATATTGAGATGAACTTCAACTCATAAGTCACAGAACAGCTATCTAGCAACTTATTATGTTCTTTAAAATTAAAGAAGCGATTGCCATACATCTACAGATGCATGAGCAATACATTTATTTTTATTAGATTAAATTAAAAAAAGCCTCCTTTATTTTTCTTTTAGAGGCTATCGCTTTTTTCATAGTAATTTTGGCGTTATTAAAATTTATTCTGTGCCTGTGTCCCATGAATGCTGACAAATCTTAGATTTGTGAAAATCTAAGATTTTTTTTTAATAGTATTCTTAAATAATCTTTATATTCTTTAATTCTAACATTTAAGGGTCTAGATTTTTTACCAATGTAAAATTTATCGCATTCACATGGTATTTGGTATATTACATTTTTTGTTTGTTGTTCTGTATTTAATATCACATACTAAACCAATGAATACAGAACAACAAACAAAAAATGTAATATACCAAATACCATGTGAATGCGATAAATTTTACATTGGTGAAACATCTAGACCCTTAAATTTTAGAATTAAAGGACATAAGATTATTTAAGAAAGGGAGATTTTCACAAATCTAAGATTTGTCAGCGTTCATAGGACACAGGGCACAGAATAAATTTTAGTATCGCCAAAATTATAATGAAAGAAGCGATAGCCTCTAAAAGAAAATTTTTCCATATTTTCAATATGGCGGCACTTTCGGAAGTACCGGAAGTTGACAGCAACTTTCTTATTTCAAACGGGTGACCGCATTTTTTATTACTTACTTAAATTCTCTGTAAAATTTTATGGATTCTGATATTAAACACTCTAACCTAACGTTAACCGTTTTTGAGCAAAAAAAAATATTTATAATTTTTGGAGGAAAAAACTGCCTGTCAAAAATATGTATATAGCCTAAACGTCAAATTTAGTGATTGCCACAGCCACTGTACCATAAAGAGAAGACATGTGGCTATCTATGCCAAAAATTAAATAGTCGGAATGTCATATAATAATGGCCGCCGCAGATGTCATGGAATTGAGCGATTAAAAAATTGAAAACTCCAATATATGGGCCACGTAATGAGAGGTACAAGATACAAGCTTCTACAAATAATTATCCAGGGTAAAATAATAAGGAAGAGAAGCATAGGAAGAAGACGGATGTAGTGGCTTCGAAATCTCAGAGAATGGTTCAACTGTACATCCAATGATCTGTTCAGGGCAGCAGTCAACAAAATAAAATTAGTCATGATGGTCGCCAACCTTCGCAAGAAGTCGGCACCTTAAGAAGAAGAAAGAAGCCAGTTGATTAAAAAAATAAGACGGGGCCCGGGGCGAACCGCCCCTTCCGCCCCCCCTTTGTCCGCCACTGGGTTAGTCTCTGATTATACACTAAACTTCCACAAACTTGTTTAGGACTGACGATGACGCTAACAAACATAGCACCTTGACATTTCACTCTACAATAGCCATATCCAGTGTGATCCTCGTGTGTTCGTTCCAACTTTAGGTTAAGTTTACATCAAACAACGTGCAACGATGGGGTTTTATTAAGTGGGGAAAGTATGCGCCCAGCGGTTTTACTTGGACCAGCTTGGGAAGCTGCCGTCTATAGGAATTTAATTAACCCTTGCTTCTCATTTCTGTCGGTTAATTTTAACTTTGGTTTAATGTAGATGTTTACTTGCAAGAACGATTGCAGCTGTTCGGTAAATGTTTCCAACATGGAGAAAACTCAGTTTATATTTATAAAAGGTATGATATTAAGTCTGAAATATGTTTATCGAAATATTTACATATATACAGGATTGTTCACTACATACGACGCGGAGTATTGTAGCTAAATGATTAGATTTTTACAAATTGTAAGGACTATTAGAGCTACAATTTATAATTATTTTACAAGATACATTGTGTCTCAAATAAATAAAAAATATCAAAGTTATATTTTTTTTAAATGGAACACCCTGTATGTTATTATATTTTTTGTTTTTACGATTAAAATAAAGGTAAATTTGATTAAGGTTTATCATACTTAAACCTTACCGTTTTTGAAATATTTTCAAATTTCCTTGAAGTTCTACGAGAAAATTGGTACTATCCCTAATAGCACAATCTTCCCCTAGGAGATGCAAGACCTTCTCGTTGGTGGGGAAGCTCCTGGTCAGGTGCTGGAGGGAGTCCCCCCTAGCGCTTGGCTTGGTCTAACAAGCATCTCACTCATCGTCTTGTCCCTGGCTGTAGTATCGTGGCCAGAGATTTGCACAAGACATATAAAGATGCCGGACGAAGTTACCCCTGGCCGTCATACCAGGCACCCTCTAATGACTGTGGTCATCTTCTACATCTCGCGGGTAGAGGGTGTGGGGGGGAGGGTCTTGGCTTAACCGCCTGGACCAAGAGGAGGCAACCTCACCAAAAACCTAAATCCTACGATGCGATGGCGGGACCAGGTCAAAGGGATGCGTGGCTATGGTTATTTATCCCTTACTTCTACATACGGGACTCTGTAGAAGTGGACCGATTATCCCTAGCGACTCATGGGGACACTATGAGTTATAGTATTAAAAACACTACCGGTGAAGCTGTGGAAGCCCCCTAGCGACACTGGGAACATTACAAATAAAAGTTCCGACTGACACTTGCTTGGGATCATCCTCCACAAGTGGCACACAAGCTACCACCCTCTCCAGCAAGCGTCGGGAGCCTACCTCTAGACCCAATAAGCGACACAAGCTACCGTTTCGTCTAGCCCGCCTGGTTGACCCAGGCCGGGTAGACGAAAAAACGGATCCTCTGAGAGTAGGTCTTGGTTTGGAAGCGGAGCAGAAGCACGGAGATACCTCCGGACTTGCTCCAGAGGAAGCAAAAGCAAAAACACTCCTCCTAAAAGGGGAGAGTAAAGAAACCAAGAAACAACGTGACACATTTCCATCAAAGGGCAAGAGAGGGAGCGAGAACCTCTCACCTCTTCTCCGGCAGGGAGAGAAAAAAGCCAGGATGGAAAGCCGTCCAACACCGGGAGGCAAGCAGGGACGTAGAAGCTATACTGGACGAAGTAGTGGCGATCGGATCGCAACACAACGATCTACAAAATGTGGATCAGCTGCGTTTTGGGGGGATACACTTTCGTGTGGGCATGATCCTCATAGATTGTGTGTATTTCAAGAATCGGCGAATTGGTTGGTGGAAATCGCACCTAAGCTTAAAAATTGGCAAGGGCCGGAACTGGTGCCGGAACTGGTTGCAGTGAAGGGAGAAAACATCCCTAAAGGGGCGGCCATCACGGTCTTTCTGCCGAGGAGCAAGGGGAAAGACATCACCTACCTGCTGAGCCTTATCCAGGGTCAGAACTTTAATGTAAGGACATCGAGTTGGCGAGTCATCAACTCGAGGGAGGAGGGTCATGGTCAGGTCCTCACAATAGGAATTGACCTCAAATCCAAGAAGGCAATAGAGAAAGAGGGACATATCCTCTATTATAGATACGGGACAACACCGGTATCAGGTCTAAGGCGAGACCAAGTTAAAGAGGTGGAGAAAATGGAGACATCCTCCAGCCTCCACCTCACGGGTTCCTCAGCCGGAGGCAAGCTCCTCGACTGTGAAGGACGGCACGAAAAGCCAAACTCCAACCGTGGAAGGGTGTGTACCCTCGGAGGAAGAACTGTTGTCAGATGAGGATGGGAAGTCCTGTCCCCTCTACAACAGGGAATGCGGAATGTATGATGGGTTATACTGTGTGATGACTCAAGGAAGGGGGACACAATTGATATTTCAGGTCGTAGTGATTAACCCCCCCCCCTCTTACTCATTCTACATTCTACATCACCAATAGCACCCTAAAAAAATCTTCGGCTACAATCCCGAAACTTACTCAATTTTTATTTCAAATACGCCCATCTAAAAACGATTATTATTAGTATACAGTGCGGGGGATTGGTGCGGGGGGTACGGTGGGCTTTGATAAAAATTTACTGTAGCAAATGCCATAAATATGAAATATAAAACTGGGAATATCTGCGAAACCGTTAAAAATTTTGAAATACTCTAAATACAAAAAATGTTCATTTTTTAATTCTCCCTCTATTGAAAAACTAATATACAGGGTGTCCCTTTAAAAAAAACGAAGAAAAGTTATTTTATATTTTAGAAAGTTTGGCGTAGAATTGTGAACATCCTGTATTATTTACGATTTCCATATTTATAGCAAAGTAAGGACAGACCATCTAAAGTAAATACTTAATATAGTTTTGCTTTCAGGACAGTTCTTGTATTATTAATATTTTTTTTTAAGAAAGACTGAAAAAGAGATAATTTTTATTTATTTATTAATATCTCTGAAATTGTTGAAATAGTTGAATTGTTTACTCATGACAGGATTATGTAAGATTAAGACCTGAAAGGAAGCCAAAAATGCAATAATATACAGGGTGTTCTATTGAAAAAAAATCATCCCTACATCTTAGTACATACCTTAGGTTTGCACTTAACCCAGATACTCCCGAAATTATTTTTTCATTAGAATGACCATTCCGGAGCGAATCCGTTTTGTTATTACTTACACATACTATGGTGCGTCCAGACCTGAGAAGTCGAGTGCGAGACGAGAGCAAGACAAGAGCGAGACAAGACCGAGGCAAGAGGTATACTGGTGAGACCGAGATATACTGGGTGCATCTCAAAAGTGGCTCACCCCCTATAACTTTTTTATTTTTTCAGATAAAAAACGAGATTTGGTATGCTAGTATATGACATAAATTAGGATTGATTGACATATTCAATTGTTTTCGGCCACTTCCGGTTTCACCAGAAATAACTAAAACATGTGATTTTTAAACGGGACACTCGGTATTTTCTTACTTTATTCTAGAACAAATAACACTCAGAGTCTCTCTCACACGCGGTATGTTTTAATGGGAATACCCTATTTTTTATTTTATTATTAGATTCTACGTGCAATTCGGTAACTTTTTTTGCAAATCATATTATATACATATCTAAAATAATCGATTTTGTAATAATTCAATTTGTTTAAAGAAATATTAGATTTCGGTACGGCAAAAAGTGCAAAATTTGTAAATTCTATTTTAAATAGTCGAAATTCATAAATATATGTTGAACACACTGTAGCATCTAACTCAAATATCTTTACCTATATCTCTTTCTTCGTCCCTATAAAACTATCAAATTAAACTAACTTAAATAAAACTATTAAATTAAACTAACTAACAAATTTTAGCACTCCGACTTCAGCAACAATAGCAATAATGAAAATTTTTTACGACTCTGAAATCTAACATTTTTTTATTTAAGCAAATTGAAATATTACAAAAACTATTAGTTTTAGGTATATAACATTATACCTCGCATTATAGATAAAAAAAGTTATAAAATTTTACGCAGAATCTAAAAATAAAAAAAATAATGTATTACATTTAGAAAAATATGTTATATCCGTAACACTATTTTGAACCACCCTGTATACTCTATAATAATTTTAAAATGTGTATCTTAACCTTCTCTACAGTTTTTCTATTTTTTTTAATAATTCTAAAACACTTTTTAATAATTCTCAAAACAAATAAAATAATGAACTTTATCGTTGGCTCACCCTGTATATTTAATTTACTAGGTGACAAGATTCAATAATAATTAATCTTCCTGTAATAATCTCCTTCCTGTATGTTGCCAGTAGAGAAATAATTTTTTTACATTTTTCCCAAGTTTTTTTCACATATCTACTCACGCATCGTGTTTTTTTTTTATTCTTTATCTTTTGGATTGCATCATATTGGTTTTTCTTTATATAAATCGATTAATTTCAGCTGATCTTCTTCCTGAAAGTCTCCATTTCAATATGCACTATAATATCAGAGCTAATATCTCGCAGTCGAGCGAGCCTACCAAAAACACATCCAGACTTGACTGCGAGCTTTCTTTGATCTCTCGGCCGTTGAAAAACCGACAGGGAACGGATAGCAACGAGGCTCCGGGGGTTGTCTCGCGAGACGGTCGCGAGGCTCTTGCGAGACCCCTCCATCCTTTGAAAAACACCGCAAATGTCTCGCGCTCGTCTCACACTCGACTCCTCAGGTCTGGATGCACCACTACAGATTCCAGAAATTCCTGGTCACTGCAGTGTAAGTAAAAATAAAGTAAGACAATGTGTTTTAGTTTCGATAGGATTACTAATTCGATGTCTACTGTTAAAGTACCGAGGAAATATATATTCAAGGAACCTATCCAGCATCAAAACTATAAAATCCAATTTACTTTTATTTATATTAAATAAAGTTTGTTCGAATAACATTGATAATTTATTTTTTAAATCCCATTCGACATTTAGTTTCACAAATTTATTGGTTTATTAAATTTCTCTGCCGTATTTCATTATTTATATTAATTGGAATCGCAAAATTTAAACCTAATATTACTCTATTAATTTTATCTCAATTATATTACTGATTTGGAATATTTATATTTAAAGCTATATAGGTCGATTAAAAATGTTTTTTATATATCCCTCATGCGACTGGCGAGAAAAGTTGGCAGTACCATACTATACTGATTTTTTATTTATATTTTAATTTTCTTAATTTAATAATAATTTCGGAATGGTTTGTTTCCGCAACATCCTCATGAGAAAATGTATATAGTCTGTCCAACGAGAAGATCCTTGACAGTGATAGATGTGTCTGTCATTTTAATTTCAAAGTAGTTTATTTTATTTTACAAAGAAATAAGTTGGTACAACTGGAACGCATAGCAGGATATACTTATTTAAAATTTGATTGACAAGATGACAAGTGATTACTCCAAAATATTGTGAAAAAAACTGTATAAAACTGAAAAAATGTAATCGAGTTTTTAGAGAATTTTATTTACAAAAAAATTTTAAATACAAAACAAACAAGAACAAGACACTACATACCAAAAAAATATGAAAAAGAACTATTATTTACTTTCAAGCTTTATGAAACTTCCCGCATTTATGATTATATTTATCAATATAACTTATGTACAAATACAAATTTGTGATATTCCACAGGAATAAATAAAACAACATAGGTAAATAAAACAAACTATTTTATTAATAATAACACCTACCAAATTTTATACCTTAAAGGTTGATTAATTAACTTTAACCTTAATTTATTTAAACCAGTACCTTTTGACATTATTTTTCTGCAGTACTAAAATCCATTATTTACCTATCGTGTGATGTCGATATTTTACAGCTACTCCAGTTTTTAGTATGTGTTTAGTTTGATCCTTCTACCATATACGAGATGCACTTATCTACGACGAAATGGTATACAAACTTTATCGATAGCAACTTCATTGGTGTATAAGACTTTCTGCCCTGGCAGCGAGTATTAACCATAAACTGTGCTCTGGGTCTACAGTTAATTTTCACTCGATTTTTCCTCCACTTGACTTCAAAAGACACAAAACACACGTAATAATACGAATCAAAATGCATCATATTCCAAAACGCAGGGTATTTAACAAAAGTTGACACAAAATTATAACCTAGAATTTGGCAAGACTTTGACAAGCGTCAAAAATGACAAAAATCTAAAGGCGAGTTCATACGCATCGGCGTCCGTTTGTCGTTCATCGTTCCGTCAAACCAATAAAATTGAAATACGATCTGTCATTTTTTAAATAAACCAATAAAACTGGTTAAAAACAACAAGACACGACGCATGACGGATTTATATTTAAACCCATCCATAGATAACTTAAAAATTATTAGGAACTTTTTTTAGTAAAATAAATAGATTGGTATGGGACGTCATCTGCTTTTCTTCTGTCATCGTCTGTCGAAATCTTACCTGAGAAAAAAAACAGAGTATAGGAAATTCCACGCTCCACAAAAAACGTCTGAAGGTCAACGTTCCTCAGATCAACCAACATCAAAAATAACACCAATCTAAAATTTCAAATATTTTCGCTGATATCTTTGAGACGGTTGATCTGATGAACTTTGGCCTTCAGACCTTTTTTGTAGAGCGTGAAATTTTCTATAAATCTTCTCGCGAGGATGTTGCCGAAACAAACCATTCCAAAATTATTAACATTCAAAAATAAAAAAAAATTCCGTGTTATTTAAAGAGGCAAACCTTAATATTAATATTAAGGATTCTACTAGGGGCCAAATCTTTGTTTTTAAATGTACTTTCAACTTTTTAACACCATAAGATTTTTTCTGCTTTACCCTCGGATCTAATATTGTAGAATAAGAAATTTGTTTAACGTATTTTTACTTATTTTCAATTAAATTATCTTACTCTATAAAATTATAATGTGTGTACCAGCATTTCAATCTCTACACTCCACAAAACCTTAAAATACAATTTTATATTTTTGATAAAAAAATAAATCTCTCCCAAGAGATTCCCTTAGAGATCATATTATTGCACCACATTTTAGTAACTATAGCAACGATGGAAACTAATGGCTCGCGTAAATTTAACTCCAATAATTCAAAGTTATTTTTCATATGTTTCCTTTTAAAATGAAAAGGTTAGTTAGAGAGTGTGTAATTTGTTTTGAAACGTACACATAACTTTCTTGGTAAATAGACAAAATATAGCGACTGAGTTAATAATTGTGAAATATATTTTGCATTAAACAAAGGAATCCAAACTGGAAATTATTCCGTAAATAAAAATTCGAATTGCATAAAACAATATACCCGATTTGACATTAAATATACAGGGTGAGTCTTAAATAAGGGAAATATTCTTAGGGGTAGTATATTTCGACCCCAGAAACCGACACCCTTTTTCGCGAAAAAAAAAGAATTTTTGAAGAAGATGTTGTATTTTTTTATTTTATTAGTTAAAAAACATAATTTCTTGATAAAATGGCAATATAGGTAGTAGATTTAATTTACAAAAACGATAATCCAGAGGAAAGGAACGAATAGGTGCGCCGCTATCCAAAAAAAGACCATCAATAAAAACTGAAAAATTCAATATAGAATCCCTCAACCACGAAAGCACTAAACAACTTTATTCAAACAGATGCCAAACACATGTCACTCTTAACCCCATAGTACAGTTTGATACTCCTAACACAGCTTGGAACAAACTGAAAGAAAACATCTGCAAAGGTGCTAAAGAAGCTTTAGGAACACGGTACTGTATCACACAATAGAAGACCGAACATTAAACCTTGGTTTACATTAGAAGTCAAGAACATTACAAAGGAAAAGAAGGAAAAATACTTACAATACAAGAAATCTCCAACTTCGGAGAACCAAAATATCTATACCGAAATAAGGAACAGGACTAATAATAGAGTACGAGAAATTAAAGAAGAATATTGGCAGCGATTTAGTAGCGAAATGGAGGCGGATATATACGGAGCACAAAAACGTATTTGGAAGATGTTGACGGGTTTGAAACGAGAAACAAATGAAACAATACAACTAAGAACAATTGCAGAAGATACGTGGGAAAAATATTTCAGAGATTTATACGCAGAAACAGATGAACCAATGGAAGCACAAGAGACAAGCCAAAGAGATAATACAGAAGATCATGCGCAGCAATACTTGGAAAGCAGTAATGTCTCGAAAGAACTCACAGAACTTATCAAGGACTTAAACACAAACACAACAATCCAAATAAGAACAAACTTTACCTTAACGCAGCATCTTCGAACTACAACTGGTATTCGCCAAGGCGACAGCTTCAGCCCTCTGTTATTCAACACAATCATGGATCAAGTAATAAAAACCGTCAAGAATACTGGATTAGGATATCGAATGGGAATGCATAAAGTAAACATATTATGCTATGCCGATGACGCAGTACTTATTGCAGAGTCAGAGGACGACCTCCAAAGAATGCTACAAGCTTTTAACAGACAGGCAGAAAAACTTAACATGCAAATTTCCACAAATAAGACCAAATGCATGACCATTACAAAGGAGCCTCTACGGTGCAAATTGGTAATAAAAAACAAAACTATTGATCAGATAATGTCATTCGAATACCTCGGATGCAAAATTACAAGCTCAGGATTCCTGGAAGAAGAAGTAAGGAAACAAGCCAATAAAGCTGCCGCAATATCAGGACATCTTAAATATCCCATATGGAAAAACAAACATTTGAGTACAGAATGTAAGTCAAGAATATACAAAACCTGCATACGACCAGTGATGACATATGGTGCGGAAACCAGAGCTGAAACATCAGTAACAAAGAGAATCCTACGAACTACTGAAATGAAGACCTTAAGAATGATAACTGGATACACATTGAGGGACAGACAGAGAAATGTAGACATAAGAGAAAAGTGCCAAACAAACGACGTTGTCAGATGGATAAGGCAGAGAAGAAGAGAATGGAACCAGCATGTCAATAGAATGGGCCCCGACAGAATGGCCATAATAATTCGCAACAACGTACCCCATGGCAGAAGACCTACTGGACGACCACCTAAACGTTGGCAAGACAGTTAGCAGTCAACCTCGCAAGAGTTGCTTAGACGAGGGGGAAACCGGAACTAAACAGGCGATACGCCTTCTAAAAGAAGAAGAAGAAGAAGAAGAAGAAGAAGAAGATAATCCAGAGATGATACAATGGTTCTCAAAATTTTAGATCAGCGCCAGCGTCTCGACTTTACGATCACTCTCATATGTTTTTTGTAAAATGCTGTCAAGTAATAAATTGGCTACTAGTTCTTTGTAAAATTGATATATAAATATGATTTACAAATTTACTTTTTTACAATAATTGTTTAATTATTTATTTATATCGAGCCTAGAAAGCCAGTCACACCTGCATAATTTGTTTGTTTATATTTGTCTCTATGTTGTAATAATATTGGTATGAATAATGTTATACGACCTGCAAATTGCCTATCTTAACATATATATATCTCACTGTCTCATTACCCTAAATTTGACTTTCAGATTTCTCACAGAATTGCATCCGCCTAATATCTTAAGCTGCTTAAAATGGGATTGTTAGAACAATATTTTACTACCCTTATACTTCATACCGACAACTTTAAAATAATAGTGTTCAGTAAACGGCACGTGTACGTGTAGATTCTACTGCAGGAGATAAATAAAATTTGTTGGAACAATTTTATGCGCGTACACCACGTGTCTGAAACACTCTATGATTTCCCGAATCATTGCTTACGTTGTGTTATGCGATTAAATACCTATATGAACGTTGAATATTTTTACATCTCTTTATTAGCATCTATACGAAACGTACTATAGAATTGAATATAATACTACCAAAAGAAAACAAAACTGCAATGTTCTTGGAATACTTATTGCCTCTGAAATAGTGATGGGCAAAACTGTTATTTTTAGATAACAGTTGAAACAGTTAGAGTTATTTATAAAAAACAGCTTAAAATAACAGCTTAAAAATAACAGGTTTCTTTATTTTACTGCTAAATATCTGAAAGAGTATGAGGCGGTCACCGCCAGGCGTATTAACGCAGTTGCAAGTTGCAACAATGACGTGCTCGGTGGTAGTATTTCCAGGGTGTCAAAACATTTCTAAATATCGATTGTTATCTATAATACCTCTCTAAAAACGGTGGTTGTTTACAAATAAGCGCTGTTTACAAATTGCGATATAAAAAAGCCAAAATTCCGCCACTCGTTTATACCTATACATTCCGATCTACCTACGCCCTGCCCCTCGATCCGCGTAGATCTTGAATTGCGTAGCAGTGTACAGGGTGCATCTCACTCGACTGGCGAGAAGCTCTTAGTTATGATTTTACCATTTGCTGTCAAAAAATAGCAATATAAGAAAATGTGTAGTATATTCTTCATAAGTAAACCAACTACACACTAGAGTTCGAATTAATTTTACACTTAAACTAGAGTGTACCCGCGACTTCGTTCGCGTCGAATTAATAATTTCTAATGGTGATGATAAAGCAAAACAAGAATTTCCATTAACATACAAACTGGATAAAATTTTCTCACATTTGCCAAAAATAAGCTTTCTAACGTCGAGCAGTTTAAGCAGAATCGTGGTTAATCAATTACTCAACTTTTTGGAACACCCTGTATGATTTTTTAAAAAATTTCAAAATATGTAAAAAAAAACAAAATAAATTATGCGTGTCCAGACGTTTTCCCAAAAGACTAACCGTTTTTTAAATAACAAATATTGTATTATTTGAGGGGCGTTTTCACCCTGTTGGAATTTGAGATTCGAGAAACCCCTACTTATCGAACCTCAACCCCACAGTCAATCCATTTGCAAAAAATCAGCTTTAAACGTCAAGCAGTTTAAGCAGAATAGTGATTACTCAATGGTCATATTTTATGAAACACCCTGTATATATTTTTAAAAAATCTTAAAATATGTAAAACAACATAATAAAATATACGTGTTTTAAGAGTTTTTCCGAAAAAAACTCACCGGTTTTAAATAAAAAATATTCTAATATTTGAGAGTAGTTTCACCCTCTTAGAATTCGAGTTTCGAAAAATCTGCTTTTTACGTCAACAGCTTTAAGCAGGATCGTGACTAATCAATGACCAGATATTTCAAAACACCCTGTATACATTTTTAAAAATCTTAAAATATTATTCTGGAAATTTTTCAGATTAAATAAATACCTAAATATTGAAACTTAATAAGTAAGTACTGAAACATACAGCGCCATAATATCTCGACCTCCGCCCGTTATGCTCGTAACAGGTTGAAACAAAATGTATCTAAAACAACTGATGCGTTATTCCCAACCTGTTTCGAACCTCCATCGACAATCGATCGATGCAGCAGCATTCCTTTCCCACTCCGATTATCTCGACTGCCGCCCTGTTATGCTCGTAACAGGTTGGAAAACAACATATCTAAAATGACTGCTTCTCCAACCCGTTGCGAGCCTCCATCGACAATCGACCGATGCAGCAGCGTTCCTTTCCCACTCCTGTTATCTCGACCGCCAGGCGTTATGCCCGCAACTGTTTCAAAAAACCTGCTTCTTTTATATCCTATTATTTTTAAGCTGTTGCAAACCCAATACGACCATTGACGGTATCGACCGAAGCAGCTACGTTCGCCTTAGCGCTTTCCCCACTCCGTTGTCCGCTGTCTCGCCGCCTGTATCGATGGTTGACGAAATAGCATGTTTTCCATCCATACTAATTGTTTTTTAGAATTGCTTCGAGCAGCATAGAATTTCGTGGTGGTGCAGAGCGCCGACTTCGTTTTTCGTTTCACGAGCGGCCGATCTCTACGTGTCGTTATTTTATATCTGTTATTTTTTAGAAGTAGTAACGCGTTAGTTGCGTTATGTTATTTATAAATAATTGTTATGAAATAACAGATAGTTAAATAACAATCCATCACTACTCTGAAACAAGGATCTTTAAAAATAAAAATATCTGTATTATGTAAAAATCATTGCGATGAAAAGATCTACAGACACAAATTTCGATTTTTGAAACAGATTCTGCAGTTATTATATTTCTCATAGCAAGATCGGTGTTTCGTTTTTTCAATTATAGCGGACAGCAAACTGCAGGAAAGAGGAATGGTTTGGTTTGGTTGGCGGTCTGTTCAACATAAAAAACTTAGAGCAAAAACACGTATAAAATTAATCACAGAACTTCAGTACGCTGATGACTGCGCTCTGCTTGCAAAAACGTTACAGCAGTTACAGAAAATGCCGAACACATATACCTGGGTATCGATAAAACTAAAATCATGTGCACTCCCTCGGAAAATCGTAACAGTGCTATCAAAATCGGAGAAGAACTATTAGAATATGTAGCGTAATTCAATTATTTCGGCAGTTTGATTTCGGAAAAGGCCTATATCGACTCTGAAATTCAGCACAGAATTAGCAGCGCCTCAAGACCATTCTGGAAATTAAAAGACAGGCTTTTTTACAATCATGAATTGAGCACAAAAATGAAACTTGCAGTGTACCGAGCAATAATAATCCCTACCATATTATATGACGTTTTCTATATCAACAGTTGATTCCGCTTTGCTTTGTAACTACAGGGCGTTAAAGTCTTAATTTTTTAGACATAATGTATAATTACATATACACATTTTTAATACTATTAAAAGGAATAATAACTGAATCATTGAATCACTTACCTCGTGCATAACATTCCATGTATAACATACAGGTACAGGATGTAAGGGCTTGTAATGGTTCCCGAACGTATACATGTAGATTAGCCACGGGGCAGGTACTAGAAGAGTAAACATATCACAGAGCGCCATAGCCATGAGCACGATATTCGTAGGAGTCCGCATATGCCGTTTCGAGAGCACTACCACTATGAGAGTATTGGCAACGATAGTTATCACTAACAGAATGGGCATAAAGTAACCATAGAGCGGCACCGCATAAGCGATGGGCATTTCGTTCGTCACATTGATGTAAGTTGGCGTCTCGTTTGTACCGTTGTCGTCCCGATCCTCCATATTTGCTTCACTCTCGGAACGATTTAAGAAAGAGCATGTCCAGGAATCGCAGGTGGCTCCTAAAATTGAGATTGCCTCTGGCCGATGCTCCAGGGATGGATGCGCTCGCACGGGTTCATATTGTCTGATGTTGAAGTTTGATTATTTCGACGTTACATCCAACCTGAAACACAAAATTGACTTTTAGTTATACGGTTGGTTATGGGAAAGGTAGTCAAACAATAAAATTGAGAGACGACACCTCTTGTGTTTTTGTGTATTTATCTATTTCTTAATTTGGTTTCTTTTTTTTTTTTTGAAAAACACAAGGCTGGTGTCCAGTATCTAACGTTAACTAAAAAAATTGTCTATATTTTTTGTAATTCTTGCTGCAGACGCAGTAAGAAATACAACTTGTATTTCTTCTTCAGATAAAAATATAGACAAATTGCAGTCGTGTCATTGTGAAAACAAAAATTAATTATTTTGAATTGACAGTCTTCTCTCAAACTGACGATATATGTATATTGCGATTAGGTATAATATATTGCGTTAGATGACGCTGCTTAAAATATCTCTGAATGTAATGCAGATTTCTTTTTAAATTTAATTTTTAGTCCTTTATCCAAGTCATAGATGGCGCACCCAGAGTACCCAACAATTTTTTTACAGTGTGTAAAAGCCTCCATAACAACAACAAGTCAAGAGTGTCACCATCATGGATCACTGAGCGATCCCTTCCTAACAAATACAGGAGTTCGGCAGGGATGTGTCTTAGCGCATCTCATATTCAACATATTCATGGCAGCGCTCTCCATTATAGTGGACAGCAAACTGCAGGAAAGAGGATTGGGCATTAGATACAGATATGACGGCGGTCTGTTTAACATAAAAATACTCAGGGCAAAAACACGTACAAAATTCATCACAGAACTTCAATACGCTGATGACTGTGCTCTAGTTGAAAAAACGTTACAGCAATTACAAGAAATGTTACATATACCTTGGCATGCGAGGTTTTGGGCCTTAATATAAGGCCCAATAATTAATAATAAACATTGATCACAACAATATCCTAAAAATCGGAGAAGAACTATTGGAATATTTAGCGGAATTAAATTACCTCGGCAGTTTGGTTTCGGAAAAGGCCAAATATCGACTCTGAAATTCAGCACAGGATTAGCAGGGTCTCAAGAGCATTCTGGAAATTAAAAGACAGGGTTTTCTACAACCGTGGCTTGAGCCCAAAAACAAAACTTGCAGTATACCGAGCAAGAATAATTCCCACCATGGTATATGGAAGCGAAACCTAGGTGTCGATGCCGCGCCGTACCGCCGACACATGATCGCATTAAACAAGTTGCAACAGAGACACCTTAGACAACTCTTAAGAATCAGATGGTTCCACCATGTCTCAAAAGTATCTGTCCTTGAAAAAGCTAGCTGCCAGAGCGTTGGAGTCGTGATTACAAAGGCTTGCTTAAGATGGGCGGTTTACGTATGCAGAATGCAAGAAAACCGCCTACCAAAATCTCTGGTTTACGGTGAGCTTGTAGACGGTAAGAGGAAACCGGGTGGACAACTCAAAGTCAATGGGCGAGTCAATGGATCTAATTAAGGAATCATTTCCACCTGACATCGCGGAGCTTTTGCGAGTGTGCCTGACTGGTCGCTAGTTTTTATGGAACGGCAATTACTACGAACAAACAGAGGGTGTCGCAATGGGCAGCCCAATCAGCCAAATAATTGCTAATTTCTTTATGGAAAGATTTGAAGAAAAAGCGCTAGAGTCATCAGTTCTGAAGCCCGCAGTATGGTTTCGTTATGTGGACGATACATTTGTTGTTTGGAAACATGGACGAGACAGCCTAGATAACTTCCTTCATCACCTTAATACACGGAGCCCGAGCATAAAATTTACCATGGAAACCGAAGAAAACAACCAACTGGCCTCTCTCGATGTGCTTGTCAAGAGAAATGGAGACCATTTGAATCACACGGTGTATCGAAAACCCACTCATACAGACCGGTTTGCATAAACTGTCAAATCGCCATCCAAGCCAAAAACAGGTGATTATCGGAACACTAGCAAATAGAGCAAGACGCATTTGTGCTAAGGATCACATACAAGAGGAACTAAGTCACTTAAATAAAGCCTTTCTTGCTAATGGGTATAATGAGAAAGAAATAAAGGCGGCGCTAGCACCTAGGCAGAAGAGTCTTGACGTCAATGAACAGAATAACACCGTTAATAAGGCCTTCCTTCCATATGTCTCCCAGGTCACCGATAGGATTGGAAAAGTTCTCAGGAAACACAACATCAAAACAATATACAAACCTACCCGGAAAATAAAGGACTGCTTGAGACCAGCCAAAGATAAAAGGGCACCATTATCCTCTGCAGGGATCTACCGTATACCTTGTTCCTGCGGTAGCGTATACATTGGAACTACCAAACGCTCAGTAGGAACGAGACTTACGGAACACAAGAGAAACTGCAGGTTAGGGCAAACAGACAAGTCGGCCGTAGCAGAACATGCTCTAAGATATGGTGACCACAAAATCTACTTCGAAGTCACCCAAGTCATTGCCACAACATCTGGATATCATCCTCGTCTGGTCAGGGAAGCTGTTGAAATTCACAAACATCCAAATAATTTCAACAGGAAGGAAGAAACTCACTACCTAAACAGAATTTGGCATCCAGCTATATCTAGGACCAAGGTAGCAGTACAGAGAAGTAGACCAGTTCCGGAAGAACCACCACCGGAACAAGCCACGCCCCCTCCGCCGACGCATAAATTCTAACCAACGACGGCCTAAAAACCCGAAGAAACAAATTTCTTCAATGGTTTTATAATTCGGAAACCCTCTGTTTATTTATCTAGCAATTCTAGAACACTCTATTTAATTTGAAAGTCGATTAGAGAAAATAGTATGATTCAGTGGCAAGCGATATAAATATTTGTGATCAGGTAAAAATGTGATGTAAGAGGAGGCTTAGCTTGCCGGCGCGCGGCAAGTCAGTCAGTAGTAGACGGCCGGCTGTTAAGTAGTTTTGTGTTGTGTTTTGTCACAGAGCTGACATTTGGAGGTTGCGAGTCTTTGGACTAAGGTTGAGAGTCTTTTTGACTATTAAGGGTACGAATATTTTGACTATTAAAGGTACGAGTCTTTGACTATTAGGATGCGAGTCTTTTTGACTATTAAGGATTCGGGTCTTTAAGCTTATTAGGATACGAGTATTTAAGACTATTAAGGATGTGAGTCTTTAAGCTTATTAGGATGCGAATATTTCAGACTATTAAGGATGCGAGTCTTTAAGCTTATTAGGATGCGAGCATTTAAGACTATTAAGGATGCGAGTCTTTTGACTATTAGGACGGGAGTCTTTATGACTATTAAGGGTACGAAGGATGCGAGTCTTTTGAGTACTAGGATGCGAGTCTTTATTACTATTAAGGATAAAACAATAAGAAACTTACATAAAGTTAAATACAGTTGTTAATAAAAACATTATTTTACAACAGGCAGGGGGTGGATGGGTGGTAATTTTTATGCATTTTGTTATAGAGTTGTGAGGCAGGCTAATATTAAGGATGCGAGTCTTTTTGACTATCAGGGATGCGAATCTGTTTAGCTGCGGATTTGCGTCCGGGAAAAGCCTCTATACTTATTTCAGGTGACACCAGCTAGTTGTTGAAGAATAACGAATAGATCCGAATAATATTTGAATTAGATGGAAGATATGGAATGGGATATATTGAACAGAATACCAGTGGCTAGGGGGCGGAGTACCCCCGGGTGAGTTTTGCTATTTAACTCTCAATTTTATCCAGATCAGTAAATGTTTGTTTTGCTATTTTCATGTACAATGAGAGCCTGCTTGCCAATGACCAACTAAATGGATATTTGAGGTGAATTTGCATTGTGAGACCCGGTTGAGTAAGCCCCAGAAATAAGCGATTTTACACGTATTGTAACGGAATTTTAAATTATGTCTTTATTTTCGAGAAAATTTAGTCCAGACATCAAAACCTTAAAAATAAAGAATTTGTCTAAAAATGTGCTACAATACGGATATAGTATAATCATTTATCTTTAATTTCCTTCTTCATTTGTGCAAAAATACCTAGTCAGTTTTACATAAAACGTTAAATGCCGAACGCTTATTTTGCTACTTTTTTGGACTAGTGAAATGGACTCTTAAAAAAATACGTTAAATACCTTACTTAGAAGGCACCTTTTTTTAATAAAAAAAACAACAAAAATTATAAATTTTGCATTAATATTTTATTAGGCCCCGCAAAACTCACACAATGCACACAAATGCAAATTTTATTATATTCGGGATGACATAAACTTTTATACCTTTTTTCATTGAATATTGGTTCATCATTCTGGAATGTTTTTACCAGAATGAAAAATCAAACAGTTTTATTATGACACATAAAATATGTCATTTAAGTTTTATTATTTCAACGTTATGGTACCTAAAATTCAAAATTGTCCTTTAGTTTTATGGCATGTTATAGAAAAAGTAGCGTAAAAACAGTATAGTATTATAAAAAGAACAAGAGGCTCGTATTTAAGGGAAATCACGAGTTTTCAGTATCGTTAATTTAGTTTGTAGAAAAATTAATACCAAAAATTTAATTATTAATTTAAAAAGAAGACATAGAAAGACTAGGTACAGGATAGTAATGGGCTTTACGATTCTTTTTAGTGAATCGAATCACACGATTCAATTTCTCATATTGAATCGACTCCTACGATTCGTTCATTTGAACTTTTACGGCTCATCGTTCAAATGTTATGGATCCGTGCTGCCCACGATTTAATTGAACGAACCTTATTGCAAGCAGTGAATCGAATCTCACGATTCATTTTTAATACTCGTTCAAATGAACGACTCTACATCTTTGCCCACCTCTAGTACAGGACCATCGACTTTTTAGATAGAAATGTCTATAGTTGTGAATGTTTCGAATGCCTTTCTTCTACAGGGTTGTTCACCACATACGACACTGAGTATTGTAGCTAAATGATTAGATTTTTACAAATTGTAAGTTTTGGGTTCGTTGAAGGACTATTAGAGCTACAATTTAAAAATATTTTTACAAGATACAGAGTGTCCCAAATAAATAAAAAATATCAAAGTTGTATTTTTTTAAATGGAACACCCTGTATATTACATTTTTAGTTTTTACGATTAAAGTAAAGGTAAATTTGATTAAGGTTTATTACACTTAAACCTTGCCGTTTTTAAAATATTTTCAATTTTGTGAAATTGCAGTAAAAATTTTAAGGCTTCATTTCTCTAAGGGTATCAAAGTTTTTAATACTAAATATTTACTGAAGTCTATTTACTGATCAGTTATTGTGTTGCAATAATAAAAATAATACTACCTCATACAGAGTGTCTAAAAATTTATTTTATATTATTTCTAGCTTTAAACGGCAATAACTTGTTTAATTTAAATGGAACGCCCTGTATATTTTAGGATAATCAGATGTACAATATAATTGTCTATCAAATTGTATTAGACCATTTTTATCTATCCCTTCAAGTTTTCGTAGAAAATGCATTTTCTTATAATTTAGACCTCATTTATCAATATACCCATGGAATATTGACATTTTAGATTGTTTTTAAAGCAACAAATGTACAAAATGTACAGGCTAGTAATATTTTCGTTTTTAGCAAAATGATAATATTATTAGCCCATTTGTATGCAAAAAGAAAACTATTTAACTCTTTATAAAAGATTATACCATTAATTAAATATACCACCATTATTTCCGCCCAAATACTAATTAATTACATACTTAATTATGTTCGTTAATAAATTATTCTAAATGAATGTGGATTTGAATCAGAAGTCAATATAATAATAAGTTATGAAAATGAATGTCTCTGTTGTTATAAATACGCTCGTAAATAAGCATTTGTTAAAAAATGAAATATCATTTTTACCACACTGTCTAATACATATACAAAATTCAGTTTTTCAGTATTTGGAGCAATTAATGTTAATCAACGCAAACAGTCAATTAATGTAGTTTGAATACTGGAATCATATTAACTGGTCCTCTTTAACAAATATTTAAACAGTTTTTTTATATTTTTTAAAGAAATAAACAAACTATATCGACAATATTAGTATTTTTACTCTTTAAAAATTTGGTACATCTTTAAAAATAATCTAAAATATCAGTATTCCATGGGTATATTGATAAATGAGTTCTAAATTACAAGAAAATGCATTTTCTACGGAAACTTGAGGAGATAGATAAAAAATGGTATGATACAATTTGATAGACAATTAAATTGTGCATCTGATTCTCATAAAATATATAGGGTGTTACGTTTAAATTAAGCAAGTCATTCCCGTTTAAAGCTAGTAATTATTTAAAATAAAATTTTAGACACTCTGTATAAGGTAGTATAATTTTTATTATTGCAACACAATAACTGATCAATAAATAAACTTCAGTAAATATTTAGTATTAAAAACTTTGATACCCTTGGAGAAATGAAGCCTTAAAATTTT
This sequence comes from Sitophilus oryzae, assembly GCF_002938485.1. Taxonomy (NCBI): domain Eukaryota; kingdom Metazoa; phylum Arthropoda; class Insecta; order Coleoptera; family Curculionidae; genus Sitophilus; species Sitophilus oryzae. The sequence goes on from NW_022147083.1 coordinate 132,534, forward strand.
GACAGCAATTTCACAACCTAGATTATAAAAGTTAGTGAGTGTATATTACAAGATACTTACCTCGTAGGATACAGTGTGAAGCCGCCATAAAGGGCAACTCTGAGCCGAACCGAGCATGGAAAGGGTAGACTAGCTAGTGAGAGGGGAATAGTGAATTACATTATTGCTGTTCCAAATGTCAGTACTGCATTAAAATGTCGGATAAGTGATGCATTGGGCTGTCCACAGTAAGTTCGTACATATTTGGTTCCAGGTTATCGGTCACATGACGAGTTGGTATCTGGTAGATTAGGCATACTTCGGATGATAACATGATAGGCACTTTTTATTAGAGAATGAATTATACTATTTGTCGTAGTTTATAAACACGGAGTGGTGTGGGTGGTCAGGATAGAGTTGTAAGGTTCAACGACAGCGGTGGAGACTTGAGGGGCGGGGTAGATATGCGAATTCAACTGTGATATTGCGACAGCTTTTCAATACGGTAGGAGCAGCCATATCGTGGATACTGTGTTTCACTGGAGAAAAACTAGAGTACATTGTAAAGAAGTTCTGAAAAATTTCTGGCATTCCTGGGAACCCTGTATTGCTGGTTATTATATTATACTAGAATATAAAGGACTTCATTTTTAATAATGACAGTCAATGTATTTTATTGTTAATTATAATCACTTATTGTAATGGACTTCATTAGTGTTCCGATTGTTAAATTAAATAAGTTAAAATATTAATTGCCATCCACCTGCGTAAAGAGAGTTGTGTATCGGTTTTAGTCGCTATAGTTTAATGCTAGAAAACGAACCGTTCTCGCCGATCGCCCTACTCTACTAGTGCATACTAAGTGGAGGGGAGCGCCAGTAGAGTACCTTGGCTGCAGATATAACCGAGACTTAGAATTCCGGGGCGGGAAAGACTTGATACGCTGACGACGAAACAGTGAAGTTTGATGCCCGGAGTGCCCCGCTCGTGCAATGACGACGCGCAGCTGCCGGAGGAGCCGGCCGGACGAGGCATAAGGTGAGTGCCGGAGTCGCTCACTGAACCCAGCTAAAAGCACCAGCCGCAGAAGTGTTCGAAGGTAGGTTGTATTCTTGTTATGATTACTAGTGGTTACTGTACCACCTAGGTGCGTTTTAGGGATAAGGGAGAGCGGAGATTGCCGACCAGGCGAAAGAGGGAATACGGGTTGCTAGGGCAGGTGCCGGAAATCGTGTCCCGGAAACTATGTAACGTAAAGGTAGTCTGAGAACTGCTCCGGTGTGGCGTATCCTTCCGATAGGGGTTTTAAAATTCGTATAATTAATAAGAGGTTGCAGACCGGCGAAGAGGGAATACGGTGCGCTAGAGCAGTTGTCGGGAATCACGTCCCGGAAACTAAGCAATATAAGGGTGGCCTGACAACTGCTCCGGTGTGGCGTGTTCGTCCGATGTGTAGAAGGGGTTTCTAAATATATTGGCTTAGTAGTTCGCCCGACGCAGGCGAACAGAGGGAATAGGTGTACTATGCAGGCTACCGGGAAATAGACAACATAAGGGTAGTCTGACAACTGCTCCGGCATAACGTACCTCTCGGGAAAAACTAATTAAGGGTCACAATAATCTAATTAATCTTCTTTAGGGGACAGCTAAAAGTGGCTTCAGGAACCGACCGACCTGGTTCAAGACGAGAAATAAGCTCCTCGAAAGGTGTGCTAGACAGGATCTCGCTCAACTCCCGACGCTCTTTTTGTCGCGCCCGCATTTCTCTAGGTATGTGACCGTCCGGACGAGCACCTGCAACAGGTGACCGCTGAAGACTAACGGGATCTCGCTGTTAGAGAGACACGATACCACATGTGATTGTTAACTCTCAGCGGACCTGAAGAGACGAGGTGATAGGTGTGGCGGCTAGCGTTTATATTCCACAAGCGGCGTATGTCAATCTCGAGCTCACGAGAGTACCGCGTCCCTTAACTTCGAGTCATAGCACCCGGACGTCGGTCGTATGTGTCCAACAGGACGCTCGCGAAGAGAACGTTTAACGTAGGAATCGGGACCAACGGCATGAGGTCTGTGCCCACAGAGAACAACATAGCTCACATCTTTCGACGTCAAGGAGACCCGGACTTCCGCGTCTGTATTACGGGACGCTGCTAACTCCCGACGCCGAACCGGGATCCGTGTTTCGCTGTCAAAAAGGACGCCGCTCCGATAAATACATTGATGTGACCATCGGGACACCTGTAACGACGTCGCCGTCGAGCGACGCTTAGAGAGTCGCGTCGTGGTAGAGTCTGTTGCTCTGGTACCTACGTGTCTGTGTTCAATGGGACGCCGATCTGGAATTCGCGTCGTCGTGTCTAACGGAACGTTACTTCGGGAACGCGTCCTGAGTTCGAGTGATAGAGTCAGTCAGAGAGTTGCGTATTGGGAATAATCGATCAGAACTCTAGAGGTACTCGGTTATTATTGTAAATTTTGCTTTACGAGGTTCTAAACATTTATTTTATTTTATTATTGTGTACAATTCGAGAACGTAAACTTTCTTTGATTACTTTTGTACATAATTAATTGGTTAAATAAAAAAATCTAGTGTTACGTTGTAGCTAATTGTGTGTTTTATTTTCTTTTCACCTCATCACTCCCTGGTGTCTCCACTGTATAAAAGCTACCCGTACTGGCACTAGTGGTCTCTCAAACACTATAAACTTTGAGGGTGGCGCCCGAGAACCGAACCAAGGCAACTCGGCGTCCTTAAAACACAACATAAATAAAAAACACATATATTTGGCGCCAGGCAACACAGTTGTATATTACTTAAGATTAATGACTATATTTATTCAGGATGGACTCTGATGGTAATAAATGACATTGTAGAACTCTAATAATTATAGTGGTTATATGTCAAAGAAAGTTATGTTAAAAATAATATTAAATATGTTCTATGAAAAAGACTATAGAAAAGTACAGTATAGATAAAGTTATTGAAAATATGAAAAGGTAGCATTACTTTATTTAATTTGTTATGTATGACAAACTGAATGTCTTTCAGTTCAGTTCACTGTTAGCATTCCAGCGGTGTGGGGTTTGAATTAAAGGCTTCAAAAATAGTCGCATCTTATTTCTCCTTGGAAAATAAAGTTTACATGTTTTGCCGTTTTGTACTTTTCACACCAGAAATGCCTTTAAATTGCCTTGTTTCCTTTGAACTGGGACACCCTGTGTATTATGTCTTTAAAATAAATTGGATACGTTCATGCAAATAGTTTTATTTTAAACAAAAGATGCTCCCTAAAAATTTTCAATAACCTATCATTGAAATAGTTCAGTTCAAAAGCACATTTACTTCAACACCTTTATACATTCTTGACGATATAAATCTAACTAGAAATATGAGTCTATGCGAGCGCAATATCCCTAAGGAACACCTTGCAGCTCATAAATATTTCAGCACATTTTGGTTTCAAAGGCGTCTTTATATAATAATTTTTGAGTCGAGCCTCTCGTGTGTTATTTATCAAGATATATGTGATCATTTCCACCCTTTTTCTCACTAAATGTATTTCGACAGAACGATCATACTTAAAAGAATCGTTATATATTTTCTTATATTTTCTAACATATATAAATATATGTAGCCGTAGAAAAGAATAACAAGTTGGTTTTCTAGTTGACATGACCCTTAACGATCTTAGAGTTATGTTCACGAAAATACAAATAAAGCAGAAAATATGGCAATTTATCTATTTAGTCTCGTTTATCTTCTAGGACCGCAGTAGGTGCTTTTTTTATTAAAACAGCATGTTACAAAAATATTTATGTATTAATTAAACAATACTAAATAACTGTACGGATAAAGGCCCCCGTCGGATGTGGCGAATTCATCTCTTCAAAAAAGTTCTATGGGTATTTCGCCACTGTAAGAAAATCTACAATATAATATAGTTATTTTTTCAATTAACGGTATGTAACCGGGTGGCCAACTAAGAATGGACGCCGGCTGTATCTCAGAAACTACTTATCATATAACTTTGGGAAAAAAATTCTAATAAGTAAATAGCACAGTTAGACTGGGCCATGATGTCAAGAAAAAAAATATATAAACTTTGAGTATTTTATTTTTTAAATGCCGATGCCACTGGCTTCAAAAAAATATAAAAATTAAAATCGCCGACGTACATTTGGGGTCTCTTCACAAATTTAAAAAAAAACTTTTTCAACCAAAGTAAAAAGCACGCAGAAAGTTTTGTTAATAATAAATAACGACCATCATCACCAAAAGGTATGCTTACTGTTGCCCCCCTCCCTGTTTCTAAATCCAGGAGGTTGGGTTTCTGCACAAATTTAAATAAAAATAGACTTTAATCCAATGGAAAAAGCAAAAAAATATTTTTTTTAATATTTTAGTGATAAAATTTTACTTTATGATCATAAGTATAAGGGTATTAGTAAACAAGTAAAACTACAAACCAACAATTAAGGAAGTACAATTAATAACTTTAACACACACTTAATTTAGACTAAAAAGGAAGAAAACAATTAGGTACTAGCTATAAGTAAATAAATAAATTTTAAACATGGTTACTGTTGTAGGAAGCAACACTCCTAAGGAGATTTTTTTGATAGTTTTTTGTGATCTCGGATTTAAATTAAAGTTTTTTGAGAACAACTTAAAAGAATGATGCACCTGCTCTGAGGCTTGCTCAGAGTAAAAGCCCAATTCTTTCTGTGAAATACTAAGAAAATCCACTATATGGTGAACAACAGCGTGAATTTTTGGAGTAAAACTGATTTTCATATCTCTTATTTTGTCGGAAAATTTCAGTATATAGGCTTCGTAATTGATATCAATATATTTTCCAAAACAGCTGGCTACCACATTATTGAAGGCACAAAATACCTCTATGTATTTGTTGTCTAAAAAAATAAGCAAAGGGCTTAGTATCCAAATAACAATAATAAAATAAAGTTTTGTTACAAAGTAAGTTAATTAGAGTCATACCAGGATCTAGTGCTTTAAGGACGTCAACTTTTTTAAGCAAGTTTCTGACATTATTTCCATTAAATTTGCTGTAATGGTCTAATTGTATCCCAGAACTTTTTAGCCAGCTTTCAGCAATATCCGGAAAGTCCTTTTTAGAGAATCGTATATTTTTTGTACAACTCCCCATCAACAAATGCAACTCCGGCGGTGGAATATAGTTGATAATTGGAAGATCGTCATCACCAGTTATTAAAGGAATGTTGACGCAATTCTCTAAAAAATTTTAATTAAAATTTACAAAAATAAAAAATAACTATTAAAAAGTCAATAAATTAAACTTAGCAGTACACTTACTGTACTTTTTTGTTTCCTTTAAATTTCCACCTGTCTCCTCGTTCCATAAGGTACGCCATTTGGAAATATCTTTTATGGATCTTAGTTCTCCCCTTGACTGTAAATTTTTTGAGTTAACATCACACCAGGCACATGGATGGCATGATGTTGAAGATTGAAGGCCCAATATAATCATTATCAACTTTAGATCTGCGGCAAATGTGTAAGAACTGACTCCACAAATAGTACGGACTTGCAAAATCTCAAACATTGCTCTGATATTTTTGTAGGTTTCTATTATTTTGGAAGCCAATCCTATTACAATAAGTTTGTTTATTCCGGTACTTTTATGTCATTCTTGTTTTATTTCGGGATTTTCGTAACAACATAAAGACAGACAAATTTTTAAAGATTCGCCTCTATATACTATCTATGCCCAGTTTTAAATGGAAATCATCAGTAAGTTCACGTTTTTTAAACAAATGGTATTTCCACCTGGCCAGGCAGGCAAATTGGTCAAAAAAATCTCCTTAGGAGTGTTGCTTCCTACAACAGTAACCATGTTTAAAATGTATTTATTTACTTATAGCTATAGTACGTAATTGTTTTATTCCGTTTTAGTCTAAATTCAGTGTGTGTTAAAGTTATTAATTGTACTTCCTTAATTGTTAGTTTGTAGTTTTACTTGTTTACTAATACTTACGATCATAAAGTAAACTTTTATCACTAAAATATTAGAAGAAAAATATTTTTTTGCTTTTTCCATTAGATTAAAGTCAATTGTTATTTAAATTTGTGCAGAGACCCAACCTCCTGGATTTAGAAACAGGGAGGGGGGCAACAGTAAGCATACCTTTTGGTGCTGATGGTCGTTATTTATTATTAACAAAACTTTCTGCGCGCTTTTTACTTTGGTTGAAAAAGTTTTTTTTTTAAATTTGTGTAGAGACCCCAATTGTACGTCGGCGATTTTAATTTTTAATTTTTTTTGAAACTTTACCAACCAGTGGTATCGGCATTTAAAAAATAAAGTACTCAAAGTTTATATATTTTTTTTCTTGACATCTTGGCCCAGGCTAACTGTGAATAGACCAAGATAAACCGCCGGAAATTATTTTCAAGTTCGAGAAATGCCCGCTAGGGGGCGTTTGTATCGTACCCAGGCGTATTGTATCCGATGACCGAGCTGGCCATGGAAATATGCCGCTCCAGCGTCTCTATCTACTAAAGTAAGTCGTATACAAGAAGCCCCACACATTCATAGCAAAATAAGCGGCACCACCGCCTCAACTACACCAACGGCATTCATGCTGATGAAATTGCAACAAATGCAATTTCATCATGATGGATCCCCTAACAAAATTGGCAAATCATTTCTTAGAAATTATGGATAGTTCATTTCATTCAGATAATTAAAAAAGTCCAATCATTCGCCATCCTAGAATTCCTGCGTAAACATTTACCGACCAAGGGTCTTGGTGCTAAACTACTTGCATCAAGGGCAGAATATGAAACTTTATAATATAATAATAAATTACACAAACAACAGGTAAAACACGAAAACAAGTGAAATCAAGGACGAACTTGGATTAATAAGTAAATGACGTTATATGAATAAACTCCTAGTTTTCGACCATACGAAATTCGGCGGTTTTTTCTGTTAAAAAAAATATGGCTGCACAAAATTCCTAGAAATTTTAATAAAATTATTGATTCTCCGACTTTCGGACATTTTAATCTGAATCTACCTACGTATAATTAACCAAGAAATTCGTAAAAATTATATGGATGTATGATAATGTTATATAAACACGTTTAAATAATTATGACGTCATTTTTTTAAGAAAACGCCCGAAATTCGGATGCATGAAACCTGAACTTCAACGTTTTGATATTTTGACGTAACCAATTTACCTCTTTTTGTTTCCTAGCCTACTATTATAATTTTTAAACCATATAATCCTAAGCGGAAGCCTAACATGATTTGTTCTCCTAATATCTCCGGTTAGAGAGCAGATAGAAAGTTGCGGTTTGGGCAGATATTTTGGAAATTTTGTGCTCTATTTAATTGTGCAAAGAGAAATATAACCTCCTATTTAATTTTTTTACGCAAAAGCGCAATATCTGTTATGATGTCAAACAGCGCCCTCTAGCTAGCACGAAAAAAATTGTGGAAACAAAATTTATACTGGAAATCATTAAAGAAGAAAAGCTCTTTTAAACGAGCCCTAGTTTGTTTAAATCGCGTTACCCAAACCAGAGTTATCCCTATTTTAATAAAAGCAAGTTTAACCTTCCCCCACCACTTTATTTTATGAGATAGAGCAAAATACTCTATATCAAAAAAATACAAATTTATCGATGATTACAATAGTAATATTTAAAATACCTGTTCACCTGAATATTTTTGAGAAAAACACTGTTTCCTGATTGGCTATTAGAGAAACACCCCTTAGCGGGCATTTTTTGAACTTGAATGTAATTTCCAGCGATTTCTCTTGGTCGATTTACCTATTTGAATTTTTTTCCCAAAGTTATACGATAAGTAGTTTCTGAGATACAGCCGGCGTCCATTCTTAGTTGGCCACCCGGTCGCGCATCAAGTTGCCTCGGCGAGTGTGTACAGCCATAAAGTATATTATGCTTAAATTACACACTCGCTAAGGCGACCCGAGGCGCGACATCAGACGATGGCCTTATCCGTTTATCCGAGTTGGCCTAGCATTACATTGATATACCATAAAAATGTCTACGATAAGTCAGATCGACGTCATGTAAGCCCAACTATTGTCGCTTGGTTTTATATCAACATGGCTGATTAAAATTATATTTAATATTATTTTTTCCTTTGAATAAGACTAAGGAAGGAGCATATCAAAAATCTTAGGTACACCGCGATGGGCCTCAAATATGGCCGACTTAAATTCCGGTTTATCAGTGCCGTTCTAATTTTATTTAAAAAATGTAAAACTATGATGTAGAGTAGACGTGGGGTAGACTCAATAATGTGTTATTTTATTTTACGTTGTGAATAAATGTTGGTAGTTATTAAAATTGTTATAACAATATATAATTCTAATAAAAATAGATAAGTTATATAAGTATTTATTAACACAAACATCCGATACGCTACTGAAGCAGGAAAGTCAAATTAACGTATCAGAATTCTTTGACATCTGATCTTTGACAAGTAGTAAATAAAAGCTAAAATGTAAGAAAATATATAATTTAATTAATTTAAGTGAATTTCATAAATGATCGGTTTACTACACGTATGTATATTATATAGTCACTTATAGCGAAAAGTTGTTCCATTATTTCACTCAATTTTTGCCGAGATCTACCGCACGCTACACAACCAACTATTTTAGAGTCTTTTTCGATAAATCGCGATAATGTCACTGTTAATTTAAGTTATGCCACAATTTCCATCTAGATTTACTACCTTTATACAACTATCAGTAGTAGAATAAATAATAAATAACATAAAATAAGCTCCGTAAAGACTGACAAATCCACAAAATTTCAAATCAAATTCAAATGTGTCAAATGAATCGTCAAACAGAACTGTCAAGGATCCCCACCCTAGAGAGCTTTTTCCGCCCACCATGCATGAATACATGGATATCATTATGCTCCTTCCTTAGTCTTCTTATTCAAAGATTTTTTCCAAATTGATTTCCATGTCGTCTTTAATTTTGGCTCTTGGGAATATTATCGATAAATTTATTTTTTATTGAGTAAAGTAACATTCAAGTTTTAATACCCTCGAATGCAATTAATTTTATCCGTCTAGTCGTCTGCGTTGTCGATATCTGGATTGCCCTAAGGCCAACAAAAATCCTCCCGACTAGGTATATACGACGTATATTCCCAAAGGAGTAATTAGGAGATTGTAAACCGCTGTTGTCTCTAATTAGTGGGTCCAGGCTGTGTAGGCCTCATTGGAAAAAGGCCGTCGCAAAAGAAACTAAAAAATATAAACGTATAAAAAGTATTTGATGTTTGTCGTAACGACTACACGCTACTAATGTACCTTTTGTTTGGAGAGTAACGCAAAAACCAGGACGAGAGTAGTAAATATATTGAGCCGAAATTAAATTTGAAACGGTTAGGACTTTGTTAATATCGTATGTGGGGAAGTGAGCAAAATATGACGCAAATTAATTACGGGAGGAGATCAGAAGGGGAGGGTCAAGCCGAATCTCATTAAATCTGTGATGGGGGAGGATGGGGGTTTCGGCCAATGTCATATAATTTGTATCGGTTAAAAATACACTGAAAAAAATATACTTAATTTACCAAAAAAAATTGATAATAATAATAATAAATAATGTTTATTCAAACTGATCCAATTACAAAGTATATACAAGACTTATACATAACTTACGAATACAAAATAGTGAATAAACATAATATCCTCTTAAGGTAGAACCTTGTCTGAGGAGTTTTATTTCTACAACAATAACTACAATATTTTATACTAAATTCTTAACTATATCTAAATGTATCAAATTAATATATTTCATTGTCCAACACTTAAGCACGCTAAAAAACAAGTTATTACACAGCGGTCTTATCTCCTATATCTAGTATTTTATAGGAATAATTTAACGAACATTTTATAAGTACTACTACTCCATCATTTTTATTTAGACTTCCTTCATTATATATAATGTTGTATCCCGGTATCCCGGTAATCAATATTCCAAATTTTAAAACTTTCAGTAAGTACTATACAATCAAATTCAAAATCTATTCCACGTAAAAGAACAAGAAGCTCATCAAAATTGTGATCTATGCTACGAATATTATTATGAAAAAGTTTAAATGATGATAATTCAATGTCAAATTTACATATATTAATGTCATCCACCACATCTGCCTCAATCAACCTTGTTTCAAAGTCCCTAATATATGAATTCATTGTTATCTTATATGTTAAGCTTTTAAATATTTAACTTGCAATCTGACCCATATCGGAAACACCTAATTTTTCAAAAGAGAATAAAAGATAAAATATATATTTTTTTGTTTTACAATATACTCCAAATACCTTTAATAAAGAAACAAATAATCTATATTGGTTTATAAACGTCCATGTATTTACTATATATTTAAATATTAATAGTCTATTTATTTTTAGCCCAACACCAAATTAAATTTAAACATATAGTATATTTTAATTATTTAAAAGTCCCAAAAGTGCAGAGTCAAGTCGCGATATATGCTTATATCTCCAATTAGACTAAAATTACAAGGAAATTGTAGCCGCGCACAAACGAGCGCCATCAATGTATATAAATAATTCACTAACGTTTTGTTTAAAAAAAAATGTCTCTTTACACTTGACGACATCTTCATTTCTATACCGGCTTCGAGTAACTTCTTGTTGCTGGTCTTCCCTTATTAGTTGAAGGTAGGGATGCGGTTATAAGGCCAGCCGAACCCCTGCGAGTTTGCGTAGTCGATGCTCCCGGATTAATGGTAAATTCAATAGTACTGGTCGGCTTAGCTTTTGGATCCGGATAGTGAGTTTCTTGCTTGTGACGCTCTATAGGTTGTACAGGTTGTTCGTTGACGGGTGTCCCCGGAGCACTTAGGGATGTTCTAGATGGAATATCGGTAAAGACTTCGCAATCAGATTCGTTACCTTTATTTCCTCTCTCCACCAATTGTTCGTAATTATAAGTTTCGCTGCCAATTACAAGAGTATCCCTTTTAATGTACGCCCTTAAACCCTTTTCCTTTGCCTCTTTTAAATTTTGTTTGAGTACCTTGTTCACCTCTCTCTTTCTTGGAAAGATCGTGGTTAATAAAAATGTTCTTTCCCATTTCCCCAAAATGTTCTTTCCCATACATTCGAGTATTTTTATTAAATATCAATATTTTTGATAAACACGTGGATTGCTCACAAATACACGTCGCGTTACTACGTATTTCTAAGCCGTTACCACATTTCGTTACCACTAGCTCGTGTGTCAGGTCCGTCTCGCTAGCTCGTATGTCACGGCCTTGAATTTTTACTCCCAGCGCGTGTAAAGAAGTTTCACTTCAAAAAGTTATTATGTCCTAAAATTGCTTTAGCAATTAGTAATACTTACTAGACTATTATGCAGGGTGGACCATCGAAAAGGTTCCGCAAGGCATAACGGCCAGGGTAATTTTTTTTTCAGAAAATTCAAAAACACGTCAATTTTGTTTGTGAGGGTGACAACTTTTGCCCCAAAAATAATTGCAAAATCTTCAACCCTCTAAGCGGGGGTGTCATCCCCCAATTTTTTTCAAATGGAAAGGGGGGTCAAGTGATACCGCAATGAAAAGGGCTTTCTATTCTCTATACTTTCCGGCTTCCTTTTTGAAAATCGGTCGAGTCATTGAGAAAATATGAAGGATTCAAATTTGAAAAGTTTATTTAAACATTTATCAGAGTAAATGATAAGGGTAAATTCCTTCGACCAATTTGCTGTTTTTTCTAATTATTTTTGGATGTTTACGCATTTTTTCACTTGCCTCAAGGTTGAACGATCAGGTGAGGTAGTTGCTAGATAGCTGCTGTGACTTATGAGTTGAAGTTCTTCTCAATATCGTTTAACTTTTTAACAATTATTATGGTGTACTCACTTGCAGAAAAAGTGGAAATAATCGAACTTTATTTTAAAAATAATGAATGTGGAAATCGGTTTGTGCAGATATTGAATGAACGCCATCCTGACAAACACCTTTATGCCAAAATTGTTCGCGAGTTAGTAGCAAAATTTTGAGAAACTGGTTTTGTTATGAATAAAAAAGGCAGAGGGAAAATCCTGTAGTAAATGAAGCTATGGAGGTATTCGTATTGGGCCAAGTTGCCATGGATAGTACGCTGAGTACAAGAAAATTAGCTAATGAGACCGGCGTGAATCGTACAAATGTCCAAAAGATATTAAAAAAACACAAGTTCCACCCGTACAAAATTCAGGTGGTACAAGAACTCAACAAAGACAATTTTGATCGTCGCTTGCAATTTTGTGAAACTATGAGTTAACGAGTGGCGAATGATAATAATTTCCTATTTAATGTGTGTTTTTCGGATGAGTGTACTTTCTTTTTGAACGATGTAGTTAATCGGCACAACTGTCGGTACTGGGCTGAAGATAACCCCAGGGTTTTTCACGAGGTGAACACACAAAACCCTCAGAAATTGAACGTGTGGGCTGGTATTTTTGGAAATTCTATTGTGGGTCAGAGAAGAACTTCAACGCACAAGTCACAGAACAGCTATCTAGCAACTACCGTACCTGATCGTTCAACCTTGTGGCAAGTGAAAAAATGCGCAAACATCTAGAAATAATAAGAAAAAAACTCAAATTGGTCGAAGGAATTTATCCCTATCATTTACTCTGATAAATGTTTAAATAAACTTTTCAAATTTCAATCCTTCATATTTTCTCAACGCCTCTACCGATTTTCAAAAACGAGGCGGGGAAATATAGAGAATAGAAAGCTCTTTTCATTGCGGCGCCACTTGATCCCCCTTCCCATTTGAAAAAAGTTGGGAGATGACACCCCCGCTCAGAGGATTGAAGATTTTGCAATCATTTTTGGGGCAAAAGTTGTCCCCCTCACAAACAAAATTGACGTGTTTTTGGATTTTATGAAAAAAATAATACCCTGGCCGTTATGCCTTGCGGAACGTTTTCGATGGGCCACCCTGTATAATTATAATTATTCATTATATTATATTATTATAATTAAAACACACATGTAACGAAAAAACTGCAACATAAAAAATCTATACACAAATAAACTATAAAATAAAAATTTCTAAAATAAATGGCAAATAATAATAATTTTTTTACACACCCCACTGGCACTAGCAGTAGATTGTGTTTGTGGTCGAATTCCGGCCCATTCAACGATCGATCCGAGCATATCTTTCATCTTCGTCTTTTCAACGCTAACCGCGTCGATCTCGCCTATCTCTTTCTCAAAGGATTGATCGTTGAACGGGCCGAGAAATCCACGAGCTTCTTCGTTACTAATTGATAGATTGATAGAAACTGCAAACCTGCCGCTTCTTTTGCGTGTTTTTAATGGACATAAATCGAAATAAAAACTTCAAACGGTAAAATCGCACGTGGGCTTTGGCCGGTAAAAATAATTATCAGACTTGTTACTGTAAAACCGTATTTTCCAAACTGAAATTAAGTATACAAAGGTGTGTTTAACGATAAGGTATGAAATAAATTAATTAACATTGTTACGGTTTAAAATTTCACCGTAAGTTATTTTACTTATTTTGCTTATTTTTAGGAATAAAACTAAACTTACTTGAATAACTTGAATAATAACGTTTAATTAGCTCACTTCTTAACTGTACATATAACTTCTAATAATATCTTATCTATTAAATCTCTTCACCACAACAATTTCTTGGGATGGAGTTGTCTCCGATAACTGTAATATAAAACCTCATTAATAAAATATCAATTTGTCTGTTTAAAACCTACCTTTTCTTTCTACAGTGGTTACTAATTCTTTATTTAGACTTATGCTTGTGTTAGGATAATTTTCTTGGCATATTTCTTCGGAGGATTCTTGAACATAGACTTGATGTGATTATCTTTTGTCTGTTTTCAACGCAACAAGTGGGAATGTTGGGTCTGCCATATACATAGGGGTTAAAGATTTTTATTATGTGTTTTTCCGGTGTGTAATCAATTGGTTTACCTGATTATAGTTGATTTTTCCCTAAATTTCATCTTGTTTATATTACGATTTACAGACTGACGTTTCAGTTGTTGTCAGCTGATCGTCCAGCGTTTAAGTTTGACAGATGGATCTTTGGAAATTAGGTTTTCGATCTTTTTAAACGGTTTTATATATGATCGGAAAATGTATTAATAATTTTCCGAAGATATTATGTTCTTATAGGGATTATTATAATTTTATTATGATGTAATAAAATGTTTCACTCAATCCGTATGCATTAAATAAAATTTTACATCGAATTTTATTTTGGGTCTTTTGTTTTACTGGTTGCCTGTGTTAGACTTTTGGGTTGGTATCTTGGAGTCCAGCGTCTTTTGCGGATTTTGCAAACACGCGTCCTTTTCGACTTTGAACCATCTTGGTGAAAGCAAGGGAAGCCTTCTGATCTCTGCCGAAAATAAAAGAAATTTAGTGAAATTTTGGCTGGTCGCCGTTCCATATTGGGATTGTTCAGTAGAATTACGGTCTTGGAATTCATTGAGGGTCGAGAAGACCGATTGGCAAGAAATTGAGCTTGGCCTGTGTAGTTGGAATTCCGGAAATCCTTGAAAAGGGATATCTTTGTTGGTTGGGTAAGAGACATTCTTAGGTGTAAGGTTCTCTTCTACAACTATTTATTTTAGAGGACAGGAGTTGTAGATGGGTGCGTGGACGTACTGGGATGAGTACGAGGACAGTTAAAGAACCCTTTTCCATGGAGTAACATGCGTTGAGACGCCATCTTGTCTTGAAAGGTCCGCATGGTGGAAAGGTATTTTACTATGTCCAAACTAGAACGTGTCACTAAAATAGATCACATTTTAGGGTTCTTGTTCCTTGGCTCTTAGTGATGATTACGGTTTAGCTTAGGATTTTTATCAATTTTTTTGTACTGGATTTGGTACTGCAACTAATGCCATTGTGACGTGAATGTCACTGTGACGAGGAATGCCACTGTGACACTGAAGACCGGCAATCTGGATTTTCTCATGGACTGACTGGAACGACCACTGGAGGACAGATAAGACTTTTCAATCAGTACACTTTTTCCATACACCTCCCTTTTGATATCTCTTGTTCTGTGCATATGTATTTTACTTAATTATTTACTGAGCTAGCTGGAACCTATTTGTAACAGAACCTGGTGAATCTGAGTTCTCATTATAAACTTTTTCACCCAAGGTTGCGTTATAACATGTATTAGACTTTATAATATATATACTATTTATAATAGATATACTTAGGGTTTGTTTTCATTAGGTAGTTAAAATAAATAAAATAACATTTTCCAAGAGCAGATTTTTAAGATTGCTTCTCAATAATCAATTTTTATTATAATGCACACATACTATAATATTATATACACCTTGATAATTTAATGCAGCCAATGAACATGATGCTGGAACATTGCCAAAATTACGATCTATGGTCGAGTTTGGCGACGTTTATATCTATTATACGTAATCTCCGAACTTATCTGCCTTGCAAATTTTAGCTGATGCACAAATTATTGCCGGTTGAAGTTCATGCTGATAAATATGTTCCTTTATTACGAGAAAATAATATTAAATTTTTCATACTTTGTCTTTTTTGCTTATAGCATGATCTTATTGCATTTTTTTCACTCTTTTTGGTTGGATTGGTTTAGTTATTTGGCGGGTTGGTTAGCGTGGTTATTTGGAGGGTGTTAATTCATTGGTTAGTTGGTTATATTTGGTGGGGTTGGTTGATTTTTACTAATTTATATTTGTTTTTTATATTTTTTATCAGTGTCGAAGTTAGTTGCGTTGGTTAGGTTGGTTATTTGGTGGGGTGGATAGCGTTGGTAAGTCCTTATAAAATTCCTATATTTCATAAAGCCGTCAAGTGCGTCACATCAACGACGTCAAACCTATTAACGGCATTTTAGTAAGCTACCGTTTAACGGCAGTTTAAGTACAGCCATGAATAAATTCCGAAAGCTTGACAATTAACAAAGTGTATTAATTTTATTTCAAACCCTTCCGACTGCAACCCCACTCGTTCTTAGATTTTCTTTCTCACTAGTCAGTCGATACTACTGTCTGCTTATTTTTTTTATATAAATAAGAAGATAATCAAGGGTTCTCACAGACGTTTGTCAAATTTTTATTAATGCGATGTTTTGTCTCATTTAACCGAATTCGTATCTCTTGCATTTTCCGAAATACCAGCAATGAAATTGCCACCACTCTATATAAACTATAATATTACAAAAAACATATGCCAAATAATAATTCATAAAATTATATAAGGATTCTTGCCACTTAACTGCTGATATAGAAATTTAATTCTACGCTGTGTCTGTCATAATGTGGATCAATCTGCTCTCACTACCGGTTTCGGAGCCCTACTCCATCATCAGGTGAGCTTGGGCAGATCCACAAAATGACAACCACAGAGCAGAGATAGTTAATTCCGACGTGTCAGAAAGTGTCGGTTAGATATTAAGTCCCGAACGGGAGATAGTGGCCTGCGTGCAATGGTAGTACTTTCGTACCACCGAGGGGAAACTATCAATAGTAAAAAGATGGTAAAAGACTTTTTCTCAAGCAAGCCAAATTATAAAATAGAAAACAAATTTCTTGCAGTATAGGTATATAATAAAATTATATAAGGATTCTTGCCACTTAACTGCTGATATGGAAATTTAATTCTACGCTGTGTCTGTCATAATGTGGATCAACCTGCTCTCACTACCGGTTTCGGAGCCCTACTCCATCATCATCTTGATCATCGTCTTGAACTTAATATCTAACCGACACTTTCCGACAAGTCGGAATTAACTATCTCTGCGCTGTGGTTGTCATTTTGTGGATCTGCCCAAGCTCACCTGATGATGGAGTAGGGCTCCGAAACCGGTAGAGCAGGTTGATCCGCATTATGACGAACACAGCGTAGAATTAAATTTCTATATCAGCAGTTAAGTGGCAAGAATCCTTATATAATTTTATTATATACCTATACTGGAAGAAATTTGTTTTCAATTTTATAATAATTTATTTGATATTTTTAATAATAATTTTAAAAAGTTGAATATCAAAAATTATAATAATTATTGTTAAAAAACTAATTTAAATTTCTTAATATTGTATCAATATAATTCTACATCTTCTGTTGTACCTTACAGAAAGGCGGTAATAGAGCAAGTCAATATGCATGTTAGATCTTGGCTGAAATGAGACTCAGGTTGCTCAAATAACTCGAGCAATTTGCAGCAAAATTTTCCGGGTAATTTCAGGGTGAAATTAGAAGCGGCTTATTAGTCGATGCTCGGCAGCACTAAAATCGCATTTTGCTTTATAATTTAGAGCTCGATGTTGTTTGAATATGGTGTTCTAAAATATCTGTTAAATGTAAACCAATTTTACTGCAGATGCCGTATTATTATACTATTTTAACTAAACTAATTTTAACAGTTTATAAAATTATTTAATTTTAAAATTTATCGATTTTTCTGATTTATTAGAGTTACTCTGATAATATAACTTTATATAATATAATATCAGAGTAACTTTAAAATAAATCATTGGAACTCAAATATAAATATAAAAAATATAATTAAATAATATTTTCTTGCCTTTAGCTGTGTGTCTTTTTCTAATTTTGAAAAATCGAAAGTAGAAAAAAAAATAGAAAGTAAAAAGAAAATTGTTTGGTTGAATAACACAAATTGCTAATATACACTAAAGCTGTAAGAATTTTGTTCATTTCATGTATATTTGAGCGGGCCGAACAACCCTCTTTAACATCTTACATCGTCGATATCAATATTTTCAATATCAACTGAAAAACTTTTGTTTACCGTTTCGATGAGAACCAGCTTCTGGACAGCCCACCTAAAAAGGTTAAAGGTTTTTTTTAACAGAATCAAATAGTTTTTGACGCATAAAAAATAGTTTTTTACGTGTAACAAATAGTTTTCTTACACGTAAAAAATATTTTTTTTGGGTAAAAGAGTTACTAGAAACAATAAGTTTTTGACGCGTAAAAATTAGTTTTTTACGTGTAACAAATAGTTTTTTACACGTAATTTTTTTTGCGCAACAAAAGGCTTTTTACCAGAAACAATAAGTTTCTGACGAGTAAAAAAATATTCTTTTACGTGTAACAAATAGTTTTTTACAGGTAAAAATATTTTTTTTTATATAGCCCTTAGTGTGGTTGACTTGTCAGTGATGGTTTTACTGTGGAGATTTCAATGTATCTGTCAAGCCTATTTTTTTATGTAGTTTTTAATGAAGGATTTCTTACCACGTTGAGTAAGTTATTTCTACTTGACTTTTATAGCCTTTTCTCTAACATGTATTTCCATTTCAGTGTCCTGAGGATAGAATAAATAAATTCCGAAAGCTTGACTATTAACAAAACGTATTAATTCTAGTCCAAACCCTTCCGACTGCAATCCCACTAGTTCCTAGATTTTCTTTCTCACTAGTCAGGTGATATTACTGTCTGCTTAAGATAGGTAATATAATAATTTAGATTTAAAAAAGCCAACTAATCCAGACTTTACATTCCAAGTACGTTGATAGAGAGCACTAATAAGAAAGCACTAATTATTATTTCCGTTACTTTTGTATATGCATACCTCATTGAAGAAACTAAATTACAACGCAGACTACAATAATTCAGATAAATCATTATTTTAAATTATCACATACTAATACGGTTAAAATTAACAAAATTTTGACGTGCGCTATAAGCGTTTCATAATCTGTTTCAATAATTCCAAGCTAAATATTTACATTCGTATTACATATTGTTCCCGATTGGTGTAAAATGTTAATGGGTTTTCTGTCATATTTCGGAACGGAGATATACCGGAAACGGGTGAAGCGAAACTCGCATGGCGTTTAATTAAATTACACTTGTTTATTAAAGCATTTAATTTATAAATGACTGAAATTACGCAAATGACAAGGAAATTATACTCCGAGTTACGAACATTTTGGGTGCGCTAAATTAATATTTTCTATTTTTCCGTGGATAAAAGCGCAGTTTGTTAATTAACACTTACGTTGCACGCTTTTACAATTTGGTTTTAGTAGTTTCTACAGGGTGACGCCTCTCATACGACGCGGACGCTCCATGGAGAACGGTCGTAGTTTATATCGAAGTGAAATTTTGGCGGCATATGTAGGTTAATTGAAAGCCTTTTATAAAAAATATAATGCTAGAACTAAAAAATATATAGAGTTATACAGGGTGTCCCCAAACAAGACAAAAAAAGTTTTGTAATGGAACACACTATATATTAATTGATTTTCTAATTCTACGAAATAAATAAAGTTGTGTTTTATTAAAGCAGCATATACCTAAATTGTAAGGATTTTGACATATTTCACATTTTGTGAAAATGAAAAGTAAATTTTAAATTTCAATAACAGTTACCTAAATTTTAGTTGACCTTGTATAGCCTGATATTTAATTGTAGTATCCATTGTATGTTAAACCAAATTAAAATTTGACCCGAGAAGTTATACAGGGTGAGACAAAATTAATATGGAACATTAGTCACTTTTAAAAGTAAGTTACTTCTTTATTTTAAATGGAACACCCGGTATATTATTCCGGTGTTCAATGGGGAATTCATATATCTACAAAATACTATTAAGGTTGTCTAACCCTCAGACAAAGATTTTCCTAGATATTTTAATCTTTATGATTTTGCGTCAGTAGATCTTTATTATTTAAAAAAATCTAGGTGGCTGTGATATACCTTTTGTTAATTTAACAAAAATTACACCTTTAAAACATATTTTAATAATTACAGAATTAAAACTAGATATAAACCTATAATTATGTGACAAAAATTAGCTAGATAAAATCAATAGGATCATGGAGTACGTTGATTGTATTTAATTTGAAATTGGGTAAAGACATAGAATACTCTACCGTGTGTGTTGCATCGCCGAGATACACATAGAAAATCTTTAAAAACTTTTAAAATGAGAAATAAAAGTTTCTCACAGTTAATTTTATAGTAAATGATGAATTAAAATGAGTTTTATTAAACTCATTAAAATGAATTTGTTCGTTTCATTTAGAAACATTTTTACGAATTTTGAGTTTTCTGCTACCTCCTTTTTTATAAATATAAAATATTCATTTTTAATAATATCAAGTTTACGGTGTAATTTGTGTAAAGTTTTATGGAAATATGTAAATATTCTGTACTAAAACTTACACCTAAATGTAAATTTAGGATGTTTATAGACCTGTAGAAGAAGAAAAACAGGATATTTATCGTAATGTGACATGAGTGACTTCTGTTTGACTGGAACAGAATTATCAGTTAATATAGAAACATTTTATTTTTTGTAACTAAAAAACGAAAAATTTGGTAAAGCCTAATCGCAATGGAGATTTTAAATATTAGTGAGATTTTTAAATGTTTTTCTCTAAAAAATGGTAAATTTTATTCGTCAAGTATAACATTTCCGTGGAATTTCCTATGTTGAAGTAGATGTAACACACAGTAGAAGAGTGATGGGATATGATTTTAGATCTAAAGATACAATATTTATAATATAAACCAACTGACAGAGCATTGTTTCGTTATTTTATGAAATAAATTGAAAATATAAAAGATTTTTTACTTTGGACGTCCGAACTTCATTTCTCATTATTTCTTTGATTTTTATTCGGTTCTTTGAAGGTTAAAAGGTGCGTCCGGACCAATCGCGCCGTTCCGCGCCAAGCAGCACTGCGTTGTCAATGCGGGGCAACATCTGCGAACGTAGTTTGGTCTTTGTGCGAGATACGTCCAAATAGGCTGCTTAGCTCTGCAAAAAAACATCGGCTTGTCAGTATTTCCATTCAGTTTGGTTATTTAAACACTGTGGTGGTGTAAATTTCTAACGAAATTATTGCACAAAGTTTTTTAAAGTTAAAGTAAACAGCCACCATTTTATTATCCTTTTTTAATAAAACCCAATACTCTATAAAAAACTGATTTTAGGAATTAAAGTTGATATATTTATATATAATTTCAGTTTATAATCATCTGCTGATGATGCTAACATGGTTAGCGAAACGCGCGTCCAGTGTAAAAGTAAAAGTGTTTTGGTGTATTGTGGTGATTTAGTGTTTTTATTTTGCTGTGTAACACCAAAGGTTCCAACCCTCAACTGTAATATAATTTTCCATAAAAAATCATGAAAATTGGGCTACAAATAAAAATATGACACTCTAAATTTGACGAAAAATTTTTCCGTTGCGTTTTTTTTTGCATCTGAGTGTACCCTAACAACTATACGTTGGGACAAGGTCTTTTTTTGCAATAAAAATAGTAATTTGTTAAAACGACTTAATTTATTTTTTTTATTATTCTAAATTCAAACATTACAATATGATCTAGACAATTTTACTATATTTTTATAACTTTGCAAACAAATCACTTTTGATAATAGCTTATTTTGCCAAAATCAAGCCAAATTTGCTGACAACTATATATTGGGACAGCACAACAAGAAATTTGTTTAATACGGAGTTACATCACCTTTCGCCTTAACAACTGCCTGAACTCTTAATGGCACTGTATTTACCAAAGATTGGCACATTTGAGGAGAAATATTATTTCAAATTTCCTGCAGTTTTGTCCGCAAATCAAAAATTGTTCGTTGAGGGTGGTTTCTTAAATATTGCTTCATTTTATGCCACACAGTTTTAATATATAACTTTAAGATATAACTTTTATATTATTATTACCGAATCAATTTTTAGTTGATTTTGCTGAATGGCACGATGTTCCATCTTGTTGAAAAATATAGTCTTCGTTTGGAAACAATTCTTGAGCACTAGGCAAAAGTGAGGTCTCAAGTATATGTTGATATTTTTGGGCGTTAACAGTGCCATCTATAAAATTTAATTTGCCCAAACCTCTTGCTGACATGCAACCCCAAACCATAAAGCCCTTAGGAAATTTAACAACCATCTTTTAGCAATCTTTATGAAAGGCTTCTGCTTTATTTCATATTATTCTTTTTCGATGATCTCCAAAGCAAACATCAAATTTAGACCCATCGCTAAATATGACCTTATTCCAATCATTTTGTGTCCACGATAATTTAGATTTTGCCCAATTGTAGCGATTTTTCTTTTGAATTTCTGTCAGTAGCGGTTTTTCTTTGGCCTAAATAAGAATTTGTATCAATAATCTTCAGGTAATTGATTACCCACACAAAATAAAGTTTACCTTGTAAAACCCCAGACCGCATTTATGGATATATTTTCGGCAACATTCTCTTGATATATTTAATCCAGTTAAAGTATTCAATTGAACTGTTACTTCGCGAAGAGTACTTCTTCTCGCAGACTTGCAAATTTTTACTGAATTTCGTAAATCTCTCTGAAATACAACTTTTGGCCTTCCCGAACTTTTACCTCTAACGTCTACTATTGGCAGATTCGCCGTATTTTTTTATTATATTAAATACCGTGGTTTTTGGAATACTTAAATCATCAGAAATTTTTCGAATTGTTTTTCCCGTACTGTATTGACGTATGATAATTTCGCGTAGTTTTTGATTTGTAGTTTTTCTACGGACCATTACTTTGGATTAAATTAACAAAATTGAAAATTTCGTAATCGCAATGGAGATTTTAAATATTAGTGAGATTTTTGAATGTTTTTCTCTAAAAAAATTATAAATTTTATTCGTCAAGTGGAATTTCCTATGTTGAAGTCGATGTAACACACAGTAGAAGAGTGATGGGATATGATTTTAGATCTAGATAATAATATTTAAAATATAAACCAACTGACAGAGCATTGTTTCGTTATTTTATGAAATAAATTGAAAATATAAAAGATTTTTTACTTTGGACGTCCGAACTTCATTATATTTTGGATATTACGTCCTGTTCATATCTAAATTCGTTCTTTCTCATTGTTTCTTTGATTTTTATTCAGTTCTTTGAAGGTTAAAAGGTGCGTCCAGACCCACCGCGCCGTTCCGCGCCAAGCAGCACTGCGTTGTCAATGCGGTGCAACATCTGCGAAAATAGTTTGGTCTTTGCGCGAGATACGTCCAAATAGGCTGCTTCGCTCTGTAAAAAAACATCGGCTTGTCAGTATTCCATTCAGTTTGGTTATTTAAACACTGTGGTGGTGTAAATTTCTAACGAAATTATTGCACAAAGTTTTTTAAAGTTAAAGTAAACAGCCACCATTTCATTATCCTTTTTTAATAAAACCCAATACTCTATAAAAAACTGATTTTAGGAATTAAAGTTGATATATTTATATATAATTTTCCATAAAAAATCATGAAAATTGGGCTACAAATAAAAATATGACACTCTAAATATGACGAAAAATTTTTCCGTTGCGTTTTTTTTGCATCTGAGTGTACCCTAACAACTATATTTTGGGACAAGGTCTTTTTTTGCAATAAAAATAGTAATTTGTTAAAACGACTCAATTTATTTTGTTTATTATTCTAAATTCAAACATTACAATATGATCTAGTCAATTTTACTATATTTTTATAACTTTGCAAACAAATCACTTTTGATAATAGCTTATTTTGCCAAAATCAAGCCAAATTTGCTGACAACTATATATTGGGACAGCACAACAAGAAATTTGTTTAATACGGAGTTACATCACCTTTCGCCTTAACAACTGCCTGAACTCTTAATGGCACTGTATTTACCAAAGATTGGCACATTTGAGGAGAAATATTATTCCAAATTTCCTGCAGTTTTGTCCGCAAATCAAAAATTGTTCTTTGAGGGTGGTTTCTTAAATATTGCTTCATTTTATGCCACACAGTTTTTATAACATTGAGGTCCGGACTACTTGCAGGATAAGATATAACTTTTATATTATTATTACCGAATCAATTTTTAGTTGATTTTGCTGAATGGCACGATGTTCCATCTTGTTGAAAAATATAGTCTTCGTTTGGAAACAATTCTTGAGCACTAGGCAAAAGTGAGGTCTCAAGTATATGTTGATATTTTTGGGCGTTAACAGTGCCATCTATAAAATTTAATTTGCCCAAACCTCTTGCTGACATGCAACCCCAAACCATAAAGCCCTTAGGAAATTTAACAACCATCTTTTAGCAATCTTTATGAAAGGCTTCTGCTTTATTTCATATTATTCTTTTCGATGATCTCCAAAGCAAACATCAAATTTAGACCCATCGCTAAATATGACCTTATTCCAATCATTTTGTGTCCACGATAATTTAGATTTTGCCCAATTGTAGCGATTTTTCTTTTGAATTTCTGTCAGTAGCGGTTTTTCTTTGGCCTAAATAAGAATTTGTATCAATAATCTTCAGGTAATTGATTACCCACACAAAATAAAGTTTACCTTGTAAAACCCCAGACCGCATTTATGGATATATTTTCGGCAACATTCTCTTGATATATTTAATCCAGTTAAAGTATTCAATTGAACTGTTACTTCGCTTGAAGAGTACTTCTTCTCGCAGACTTGCAAATTTTTACTGAATTTCGTAAATCTCTGAAATACAACTTTTGGCCTTCCCGAACTTTTACCTCTAACGTCTACTATTGGCAGATTCGCCGTATTTTTTTATTATATTAAATACCGTGGTTTTTGGAATACTTAAATCATCAGAAATTTTTCGAATTGTTTTTCCCGTACTGTATTGACGTATGATAATTTCGCGTAGTTTTTGATTTGTAGTTTTTCTACGGACCATTACTTTGGATTAAATTAACAAAATTGAAAATTAAAAAAATTAAAATTTCTTACAGTAAATCTCACTACTCAAAGTATCGAGTCACTTACAAGCTGTCAATGCTGAAGTAAACAGTTTGCGACATTTGTGACGTTTATAGCAAAGCCGCCTATGATGATATTAATTATTTAAAAATACTTGTCCCAACATTTATTTGTCAGCAAAGTTGTCTTTTATGAACAAAATCCGCTACTGTAAAAAATATGGATTGATTTACAAATTCATAAAAATATTGTTAAGTTGTTTAGGATATATGGCTATGTTGTTTATATTTAAAAAATTAAACATATATTTTTCAGTCATCTTGAAAAACCAGGGCAATAATTCCAAAATATGACCTTGTCCCAACATATAGTTGTTAGGGCTCGTATAACGGAAATGAAATTAATTATTATTAATACGTTTCTAAATATGTTTTAATAACTTCACCTCAAATTTTTAATTTGCATTAAATATTCCCATCAATTGGCGTAAAACATTAATGAGCTTTCTGTCATATTTCGATAGGGATATATATCGGAAACAGTTAACGCAAAACTTGTACTGTGTTTAATTTAATTAAACTTGTTTATTAGAGCGTTTAATTTATTAATGATATTAGTGACTCATATTACGCAAATGACAAGGATATTATTCTCTGATATGCAAACGTTTTGGGTGTGCTAGATTGAAGTATACTATATTCCGTGAACAAAAGTATGGTTAATTAACACTTGCATTGCACGCATTTACAATTTGGTTTTAGTAATATCCTTTTAATTTAAAATTTAGAGCGACAAAATAAGAAATCATAAATACGACATAATAGCAATGCATGTCATATTTTCTTAAATAAAATTAATATTACCTATTTTACTTAAAACTGTTAAAATAGCTGATACTTTTGTTACATAAATACCCAAAGAATTTTTTAAAGGATTTCGATTTGGTAAAAACTGTTTTTTAGTATTTAGGAGGGTCTTTCCTAAGTAGTGTAAAAAAATTCAGGATGTGATTCAGTTCATATAAACATGGTGTTAAAAATACATCAGGCTGTTAAAAATTAAAAAAAAAATCGAATTTCGAGAGAATTTTTTAGATATTTTTTTTATTTTTGATATATTGTTTGTGGGTGTAAAGGAAGTTCATTTCCATTAAGAGTTTTATTATGCTGTAGGTACAACGGTCGCTCTCATGGGTATTTGAACCAGTGGAATTTTTTACACTACTTAGGAAAGATCCTCCTAAATACTAAAAAACTTTTTTTGCACGCGCCCCTGGATTATTTGGTTAAAATAAATGGTAGGCGACTGTTTTTATTTCGAGAAAATTATTATTTTTTCTTGATTGTTCCTCTTTTTTTAACTAGATTTATTGAGTTTTTCTTGTTCATTGGATGGTTTGGGAGGAAATAAATTAAATGAAACTACATTAAATATATCAGAATCGCTATAAAACAAGCATACAAGAATACCGAGGCGGGCTTACAATTTTTTTCGAAAATTTACTCTCTCTCTCGATTACCTACTTAAGAAACACCCTCTAAAATAATTTGTCAATAACAGTAGGAAATCTTACAATTTATAGCAAGTACAGAAAGTGAAATAAATGAGAACTTTTGTATAGAAATGTCTACAAATTTCAACGATGAGAAAGCATTTTCTAACTTAAGTAAAACCCACAACTGCGTAACGTAATGTCTGTAGCGGTTCCCGGGACACGCATTGCTCTAAGAAAACACAGCTGGTTTTAATGGGTAGATTCAAGAGGGTTTAAAAGGGTTATTAAAGCTGATCCTGATGGCAATTAACATTTCGAGTCTTCTGGCTATGTTACAAATCCTAACAAACAAATGAACGCTGAAACTCAATCATACATCTAAAATTAAAAACAAAGTATACAGGGTCGTTGATTTCTATGGGTACGGTCGATTATTAGATAAAATATAAGAGGTACCGCAAAAAGTTAAATAAACAAGTTATAGGGCTTTTAAATATATATTAGCGTGTAATAAATTTAAGTATACAGGGTCTGTTATAAAGTCGTGGCACATCAAAGTTTAATTTTTTGTAAATGGAACCTGCTGTATATTATTGCATATTTCGGGTTTGGGACCTTCAGTATAATAAAGACAGTATCGAGTTAAATACAATGTAGTTTTCATTTTATCCACTTCCTATCACCTTCCTTGCTTTAATGGAACAGATTTATGTTTTCTCTAATTTACATAAGACATCCCTTAACCAGAAAAAAATTACAACAATCATATTTCTTTTCTCTCCCTGTCGCCGATTCTATTATATCTGTGGAATAGATCCTCTTTTGATTAATATTAGGTTAATATTTTATTATTAATTTCAAAATTACGTAATTTCGATTATAAAATTTCTTCTATAACGTGTATTTTATTATTTTTATCCTTTTGGACTCTAAGACGTTTTTTCTAAACTTTTATTTAAAAACCTGTCCTAAATCTTAATCAAAACATAAAAAGTTTAAATACGATATATTTTAATTTAATTATAGCTTCATTAAAATGAAAAAATTACCCGGCTATGATACGGAGAGTTCAGGTGTGCTTGAAACGAAAGACAGTGTTGTGTTTCTCGGCAGAGTCGTCAGGGAACGACCGTTACGACAGAGACAACCTATCTATCGATCGTGTCGCACTCGTTATAACCTAAAACAATAACAAGACATTGTCTGACCGCATGTTCCAGCTATTTATGAATGAGATGCTCAGTCTATATTTTATTTTAAGTCTATGATGGAAACGGTCGATTATATTAGGTAAACTATAGGAAGTATAGCAAAAAGTGAAATACAAAAAGTATAGGGTTTTTAAATGTCTATTAGCGAGTAATAACTTTAAGTATACAGGCCAGGAAGTCGTGGCACATAAAAAAGTTTGATTTTTTTAAATGGAACCCCCTGTATATTATTGCATATTTCGGGTTTTCCTTCAGTTCTAAACAAAAATCGAGATACACACAATGTTCATCAAACCAACCGTTTCCGAGTTATTGACTTTTAAAAATATCACTCATACAATTTGATTTAATTATTTTCGATGTGTTTGGTTTTATTTGACAATGCCATTCTGCGGAAACTGTTATACCTACTTATAACAGTAACACTAACAACTAACAATAATATTTCACATTAATTTGCAAGTTAGCATTTATAGATATATAAAATGAGATTATATTAAGTCTGGAAATTACAAAATTTTCGTTTAACATTTTAAAATCAAAATTTCATAATTGGGAAATGGTTGAATATAGGTACATTTATTTATTTAGCGTATGGCATATTAAGACACAAAGTACGTATATGACAAAAAGAAAAAAAAATACAAACGAACATAACACATTTATATAATCTATTAATTCTGGAGTTGCCAATAGGAAATTTTCTGGTCTGCCATTATAAGCCGTTTCAGGGATTCCTCCACGATATGTTTGATGGTTTGAATTTTGCCACACTCGCAGGAAGGGCATGGAATTTAGGTACATTATATGAATTACCGATTATGTATCTAAATTCAACAATTATTCGACAAACATCAACCTGCTAATAGATATTAAAAAACCCTATACTTTTATATTTAACTTTTTTGCGGTACCTCTTATATTTTACCTAATAATCGCCCGTTCCCATACATATCAGCGACCCTGCATTTTGTTTGACCCTGTGTATGTCATTTAAACAAACCAGGGCTCATTTAAAAGAGCTTTGGGTTGGCCGATTTAAACAAACTAATACTTGTTTAAAAGAGCTTTTCTTTCCTAATAATCTCCAGTATAAATTTTATTTCCATAGATTTTTGCGTGGTAGCTTGAGGGCGCTGTTTAAAATCATAACAGATATTGCGCTTTTGCATAAAAAATTTAAATAGCATGTTATGTTACATTTTACGTAGTTAAATAGAGCACAAAATTTCCAAAATATCAGCGCCAAACCGCGACATTCTATCTTCTTCCTAAAGGGAGATATTAACAAATGATGTTAGACTGCCCCTTAGGATTATAATGTATAAAAATTATAGTAGTTGGCTAGGAAACAAAAAGAGGTAAATTTGTTACGTCCTGTATAATCCTAGGCGGCAGTTTAACATGATTTGTACTCTTAATATCTCTTATTAGAGAGAAGATAGAAAGTTGCGATTTGCGCTGATATTTTGGAAATTTTGTGCTCCATTTAACTGCGCAAAAAGAAACATAATCTACTATTTAAGTTTTTTATGCAAAAGCGCAATATCTGTTATGATGTCGAACAGCGCCCTCTAGCTACCGCGCAAAAATCTATGGAAATAAAATTTATACTGTAGATTATTAAGAAAGGAGGACTCTTTTAAGCGAGCATTAGTTTGTTTAAATCGGCTAACCCAAACCAGAGTTGACATATGATATGTCATTCGATTCAGAGTATCATTTTCCATCGAATAAAGTAAAAAAATATCGAGGGTGCCATTTAAAAATCAAAAGTTGTAGTCATTTCCTGTGAAACCGCAAGTGACCGACAACAATTGAATGCGTCAATCCATCCCAATTTATGTTATATACGAACATACGAAATATCATTGTTTTATCTGAAAAAATAAAAAAGTTATAGGGGTGAGCCACTTTTGAGACGCACCCTGTATAGGTATGTCTTAAACCTTTAAATACTAGTTAATAGTAGAAAAATATAATTTTTTCTGTGAGTTAAATGATTATTTCATATTTTTTTCATAATTTATCGGGACATGATTATAAGTTTATGACAAACAAAAAGATGGATTTAGAAAGATTTGTGCTATATTTTACAAAATATTTCGTATGATTCTAAACTAAATATTACTACTACAACATAATAATAAAAAGTTATTATGGTACTGAAAAACAAATCAACTGCAAACGTAAATTTTTATAGCTACTAATACAAAAATATAAAAAAATAATTAAATCAATTTCAACTCAGTATATTTTTTATGAAGCTTATCCCAAATATAACAATTATAATGTAGGATATTCTTTGGTAAAATGTCCATTTCTAGAACATAAAGCTGGGTATATTTCCACTGACACAGAAACAAGAAATACTATCTAGCAACTTTAAAATAATACTTTTATTAAGATAAACAGATGCGTTATAATATATTCCTAGATATAAATTATGGCAAAGTTGTCGTAATAGTAAAAATTTAGTGCTTTTTATGTCCCTTTAAGAAATATGAAGCTGGTTGTAAATATAAAAATGTTTTATATTATTAAAATATGTGTACTACATCTCCAAATACAATTATGACCTACTTTAATATTTTATTCGGTAATTTTATGTTCTTGGCTTCTCCGGATCCGAGTCTTAGGCAGCATTTCAAAAAGTTTATATTTAAAATTGAACACATTCATACAGGGTGTTTTAAAAAACATGTGTTATCTCTCGTGAGGAGATTCCTGCCTCGCGTAAAAATAAGATTTATTTTTCATATCAACATAGGGTCCGATTCTGCTTGTATAATATTTTTTTATAAATACTTTAGAAATTAAAATTAGTTTATTAATGAATTATATACCGTATGATCGAGAAAAAACGGCGTCAAAGGCGGCTGGGGAATGACTATCGATGCTATTTTTGACGAGGTCGAACTCTGCTCAAAGTTAATTAACTTTATTTTGATTTTTTTAGTTAATTAAAATTCTTCTTCTTTTCAGTTTAAAGATCTTCAAAAAAATTAAATTTTAATTAAAATGAATACTAAATGTAGAAAATCTAGAAGACAATAGTAAGTTTCCGGATACAGAAATCTATATCCAAAAAATATTTTTTTCTGATAATTTGAACTATACCAGTTTTAATTCATAAAAAATCTATATTCGGTAAATCCAGTTTTTGACACAAGAAATTTGATTTTGATGTCAATATGACTCCTACTGGTAGAGGGCGCCACCTACATGTGTTTTAACTGTTTTGAAGCGTAATAACTTTTTGTCTGTACCTGTATAAAACTACCGAGGGAAAAATATATATCTCCGTGATTTTTACGTAAGAAATATCTCTTTGTAAAAATCGCTACGAGCAACCGTTCAAGATATTTAGAATGGAAATAGTCATTACATGTCATTATTGACGAAAAATAAACACGTTGATTTGATAGTTATTTCAATGAAATAATAAATTTGGGAATTTTTTTTTAAATGAATCATATTTTTTCTGCAAAAAAATGATGATAAAATAGTTTTTGTTGAACTTTTGGTACAAAAACATTTCAAATTCATGATCTCAGTCTAATAACTATTTAGTCAACATGTTTAATTTATGACAGTGATGACAGGTATTGATAATTTCGATTCCAAATATCTCGAAAACCATTACCCGTAGCGATTTTTACCAAGAGCTCTTTTTTACGTAAAAAGCATCGTAAATGTATATTTTTTTACTCAGTAGTTTTATACAGGTACGGACGAAAAGTTATTACTCTTCAAACCAGTTAAAAAAATGTAGGTGGCGCCCTTTGCTAGTAGGAGTCATATTAACATCAAAATCAAATTTCTCATGCCAAAAAACTCCCAAACGCCAATTTTAATCCAAATATTGACGTTACTGCAGAAATTATTTGGAAAAAATCGAAATACGAGGCATGTTTTTTAAGTAAGTACCGTTTTGGAATTAAAAAAAAAACGTGCAAAGATATCGCAATAATTTTATTTTTACATGAAAGCCTGTACCTTAATCTACTTTTCTACATAATTTCCGTGAATATTGAGGCACTTGTCATAACGTGGCACCAGTTTTTCAATACCCTCCTCATAAAATTCTGCCGCCACTGTATCACAACTGTTTTGACTTCGTTATCGTCCAGGTGTTTCTTCAAGTGCAGGAATAAATGGTAGTCACTGGGCGCCAGATCAGGGCTGTATGGAGGATGATCTAGAGTTTCCCATTTAAAAGATTTGATGAGATCTTTGGTCCGATTAGCCACATGTGGACGGGCATTGTCATGCAGCAAAACAATACCCTTACTCAACCACACGTCTTTTGTTTTGGATTGCACGGCGCAGATTGTTCAATGTCTCACAATAAGATGCTGCATTGATTGTTTCATTACGAGGCAGAAACTCCACTAGCAATACTCCTTTTCTGTCCCAAAAAACTGTGCACATGATTTTCCAGGCAGAAATTGTTTGCTTAAACTTCACTGTTTTGAGTGATGATGAATGTCGCCATTCTATGGACTGTTGTTTCGATTCTGGTGTGACGTAGGCCACCCATGTTTCGTCACCAATAACAATTTTGTCTAAAAAATCTTCACCTTCATTGTGGTACTGCTCAAGGAAAGTCAATGCACTGCCTAAACGTTGGGTTTTGTGCAAATCCGTCAACATTTTCGGAACCCAACGTGAACACAATTTCCGGTAATTCAAGTTCTCGGTCACAATGCGATACAAAACACTACAAGGACGCCCACTCCGTTCTTCATCATGCACATTTGTGCGGCCATCTTTAAATGCTCTCACCCATTTCCTTACCATTCCATCACTCATAATGTTTTGTCCGTAAACTTCACAGATCTCACGATGAATATCGATCGGTTTTACGCCTTTAGCACTAAGAAATCGTATGACAGCCCGTACTTCACAATTGGCGTGGCTCACGATTGTCGGAGGCATCTTAAACACTCAATAAACAACGTATACAATGAAGAATCAGACTGTACTGGCGTCTGTGCATAGACAAGAGATGTAGGTTTGCACGGAACGCCGACCGTAGCGCTGCGGCGGCGGAATCGCAAAACGGTACTTACTTAAAAAACATGCCTCGTAAAAATGAAACTTCTACATCCTGTATCTCCCAAACTAAGCATTTTTGGACATACATCTATACGAACATTTTTACTTATTTTTATCTGCATAATATGCTGCCGAAGTTTCCGGAATACAGTTCGGACCACCCTGTATTATATCTAATTTAAAGTTTGTATTAGTAGTAGTTAGAATTTATAAAGCTTTATAATATAAATTTATATGTCCGTTAGTAAATTTAATAACAATTTAATTATTCAATTGTATTTTATTGTGTTGGTTAATATAAATTATTTGATTATAATATATACGTTTAAATTAATAATAATTTAAATAACACCGTTTGCAAAAATTATTGAAAGCTCATTGCGTACATGAATGTAAGCAGTAAACTCTAAAAACTTATATTAATTCGGTAATGAGATAATTCAGTTAATTAATATAAATTTCAACTCATTATATTTTTATTATACCTACTTATCCAAATATTATAACAACAATAATGTATACCGGGTGCGTCTCAAAAGTGGCTCAACCCTATAACTTTTTATTTTTTGAGATAAAAAACGGTATTTGGTATGTTACTATGACATAAAATTGGTATGTTACTATGACATAAATTAGGATTGTTTCACGTATTCAATTGTTTTCGGTCACTTCCTGATTCACCGAAAATGACTACAACTTTGATTTTAAATGGCACCCTCGGTATTTTTTACTTTAGTCGATAGAAAATGACACTCTGAATCGAATGACATATCATATGTTTAATTATGTTTATCATTAACTTTTGACATATTCGCTCAAAAAAATTGTATTTAAATTTTAATCTAGAGTTCCATGGCTGTGTTAAAGACAATTTTTAATCAAGGAGCCTTGGAAAAATAGATTTGATAGTCTAAGGTTTTAGTGCCTTCACCTGGACGGTTAAAAGATGCCCAAATCGTATTTTTAATCATATCTCAATTTTTTCAAATAGAACGAGGGTGGCTCATTAGCATATTTGGAAAAAAGCATTTTTTTACGAATAATTTGATACCACACACTTGGTATTTCGAGTCAAATTGTCGTTATGAACCGCATATTACAATTACAAATAACCATATGCAAAATTGTCAAAAGTTGAAATGCGATATGTCATTCTATTTAGAATGTCATTTTCTATCGAATAAAGTAAAAAAATACCGAGGGTGCCATTCAAAAATAAAAAGTAGTAGTCATTTCCGGTGAAACCTGTATATTATATTTTGTCAATGAAACTGCGTTAGAATCCAAATAGAAACTAGCGTGTTAGTGTTTTATAACCAACAAAAATGCTTAACGTATCAGAAGCTACACCTCCCCCCACTCAAAACGCAAAAAAGAATAATTAAATTGCATAGGCAATATAGAAATAAAACATTAAATATATAATTTTATTAACTCTTTTTATTTAAAATTATAGTGATATTTTACGTAATACTAATATGTATATTATTATTTTATAAAAGAAATACAGCCAAAATGTTGAATTGAGAGGTTTCGTATAGAGCAGTTATTGTATTTTTATTTAAATTTTATAAGTTAACCAACTCTTTATCTAATGGTCACCGGCGTCTATTATAAACTATTAGTTTATTCAAACAAAATGCAAGAAGCGGAAAAGGGGGCCAAAAAACCCTACATATATGCTTATTCTCTGCATTAAGTTCATCAGACAGGCCGACTTTGCTGTAACCCTCAATTTGACAAACGAAAAGCAGAGAATAGCATTTGAGTACAAAACGTACTACTATGGAGAGTGCTAGGCGCTCTCGCCATCTAGCGGTAGCTGTGACAATCACAGATCGTACCGCCAAAATTCAATTCAGCGGCCTACTGGACAAACATGCTTGCTTCATCCACGTTACAGGAGGAAATTTTTCAGTATATTTTTTATGAAGCTTATACAAAATATTATAACAATAATAATGTATATTCCTTGGTGGAAGGTCCATTCCTAGAACAAAAAGCTGGGTATATTTCCACTGACACAGAAACAAGAAATACTATCTAGCAACTTTAAAATAATACTTTTATTAAGATAAACAGATGTGTTATAATGTATTCCTAAATATAAATTATGACAAAGTTTTTGTAATAGTAAAAATGTAGAGCTTTTTATGTCCTTATAAGGAAATATGAAGCTGACTGTAAATATAAAAATGTTTTATATTATTAAAATATGTGTACCTACTACATCTACAAATAAAATTATGACCTACTTTAATATTTTATTGGGTAATTTTACGTTCTAGGCTTCTCTGGATTCAAGTCTTAGGCAGCATTTTAAAAATTCTATATTTAAAATTGAACACATCATATATTCCATTTAATCTTTACTTTTACAAAAGCATAACAAATTTATATTTATTTTCTTCTCCAACATTTTTTTACCGTTAAACAGCAGTAAATATATTTAAGTGAGACTTTTTATTCTTTTTTAGTTCATTTCATAATTATTAATTAGCAAAAATTGTTGCTTTGTCGAATAAGAATTTTCAATTTTAAAATATTTTTTTTTGTGTGTGGTTTTGGGTCACAAAACGTCACAAAAGTATTAATTTTTGCGACGTGATTGACAATATAAAAAAGTAATTTTAACGCCTAGGCATAAAAGTAAAGTACTTTTATGCCTAAGCATAAAAGTACGAAAATATATTAATAAACTGACATAAAGTGTCAAATTCAACGAGCGACAGTTTCTCGATATATAATTACATACAAGATATGACTTATAAATCTTTTTATATTATTTGGAACGTTTGAAATTATTTCAAAACTTATTTGTGGCGTTTGAAAAAAATAGCATGTTCTGTTCGGAGTAAAAATGGCTTTCTGTGCCTCGGATATATGTCAAATGTCAAATATATGTCAAACGTACAGCCTCGCAGCAAAAAGTGTCATTTTTACCCGAATAAGTTATTTAATATTATCCGTCTTTTTATTAAAAGTTTATTAACATGTTTCATTAGTTAATCATAAGATATAATCCAAAAGTTTTATAATTAGGGTATGTTCTGTTTTTCTTTCAATTCGAAAAGTTTAGCCTGTCCTAATTGACAATAGTTTATGAAGGTTTGTTTGAGAGTGACAGTTGTTGTTTCTTTGAAATTTTAATAAGCATCAATGAAGAATTTTATTTTTGATTGATTTATTTCTGTTATACAGGGTGGTCTAAACTGTATTCCGGAAACTTCAGCAGCATATTCTGCACCTAATAATAAGTTAAAAAGTTTGTATAACACGTTCACTAGATAGATATTTGAGTAAATTAATAATTTTCGAAACGTTCTGATACTAAAGGTTCAACAAGAATCTGTTTTAAAGTAAGCAATTGTAGTAATGTCATTTTTAATAAGCAAGTGCTGCTAAATTAAATAAAAATTATTCTGAAAAACACTTTTAGTTTTAAAAATTATAATAAAAACCATCCAAAATTAATTTTGATTTGCTAGCATTAGATATTATGCGCATTTTGAAAGGATTTGTTTTTTTCATTAATAAAACTGCTTGTTTTAACTTAAATACTATTTTTAAAAAATCGCAAAATTTCTGGAAAACTTACAGTTAGGTTTTAAAACAGCTTCAGTTATACCTATGATATTAAATTGTCTCGAAAATTTAGTTCAGTATATCTTTCTAGTGAAAATCTTTAATTTTTGTCATTGATGATTTGTATTGATAATTAAGAATCCAAATATCTCGAGAACTGTTGCTCGCAACGATTTTTACCAAAACACATTTTTTTAAATACAAATGTATAAGTTTTCACTCAGTAGTGTAATACAGGGACGTACGAAAAGTTATTACTCTTCAAAACAGTAAAAAAATGTAGATGGCACCCCCTACAAGTAGGAGTCATATTGACATTGAAATTAAATTTCTCATGTTAAAATAAACCCAGATACTAATTTTCATCCCAATACCGACTTTAGTTCAAGAATTATTAGTAAAAAATCGAAATAAAAATGGAACTTCTACACTCTGTTTCTCCAAAACGAAGTAGTATTTTGGGACATAAGTTTTAAGAACTATTTTTACTTTTTTTTTGCACAGAATATGCTTTCGAAGTTTCTGGAGTACAGTTCGGACCACCCTGCAGTGTCTGCTTGCGTGGACTTCATCAGTTTAAAAAAAATACAGGGTCCGGCAATAGTACGTCCGGCATCTATAAAATATTTTAACTTCTAGGGTGACTCATAAAAGTGTGAGCGGATCGGGATTATTTTTTTTAATGGAACACCATGTATATTATTGCATTTTTGGCTTCCTTTCAGATCACTTTATATACTCCTAGATAATATGAGTAAATATATTCCGATAGTTTCAGAGATATTAATAAATATTTTTTTTCAGCTTTTCTTAAAAAAAAATATTAAAAATACAAGTACTGTCATGAAATCAAAACTATACTACAACAGGGGTATGATGGGTTATAGGCTGTGTGACTGTGTGACTCAAGGATGGGGGGCACAATAGATCTTTAAGGTCGCAGTGATTAACCCCCCCCCTCTTACTCATTCTACATTTACTTTAGATGGTCTGTACTTACTTTGTTATAAATATCGTAATCGTAAATCATACAGTAAGTTCAAAATTCTACGCCAAACTTTCATATGCCATATAAAATAATTAAATCATCTACGCCATATAAAATAATTTTTCTTCTTTTGTTTTAAATGGAACACCTTGTATATTCCTTTCCCAGTAGATGGAGGATTAAAAAATGATAATTTTTTGTATTTAGAGTATTTCAATTTTTTTTTTGTTTTTTTGGTCGTAGTCAAAAAATGTTCATTTTTTAACTCTACATTTAATAGAAAAATAATATACATGGTGTTCCATTAAAAAAAAAATATTTTATGTTTTAGAATGTTTGGCGTAGAATTTTGAACATCCTATATGATTTAAGATTACGAGATGGTACTAAAGTAAACACCCTATGTAGTTTTAATAACATTTAATAACAGTCCTTGTATTTCTAATAATTTCTTTAAAGAAGGTTGACATTTTTTATTAATTTACTAATATCTCTGAAATTATCGAAATACATTTACTCATATCCTAGGATTATTTAAAGTGATCGAAAGGAGCCAAAAATGGTAATAATATACAGGGTGTACTATTAAAAATCATCCCAATCCACTCACACTTTTTGAGCCACCGTAGAAATGAAGTTAAAATATTTTCCTGAAATACATCCTCGTACATACTATTGCCGGACCCTGTACAGATAATATTATATTTATTAGTTATTTTCGTGGAGATATTTTTTAGAATATTTGATTTCTAATATCATCATAAACCTTAATTTAACACTCCTTTTTTATAATACAATATTGATTTTAATTATCTACTAATGATGCTAACATGGTTAGCGAAACGCGCGTCCAATGCAAGAATTAAGTGTTTTAGTTTATTGTGGGGAATAATTAGTGTTGTATTTTGCTGTTTACTAACAATATGTACAGGGTGGGTCAAATTTGACGCTTTTAAATGGAAACACCCTTTTCTATAGGAGATAGACGAAAACTAATATCGGTGTCTGGATCAATTTTCATCAAAAATATGATGGTGAAAACCGCATATCAATATCTGTTACCGTTTCGGAGTTACGGGGTGTTTTTCAAAAATGTGCATTTTTAACAAATCACTGTAACTTTTTTACTATGGAAAATTTTGTATTTCTATGAAAACATTTCCAAAGCACCTTTTTACGTAGAATTTAATGGTTGAAGTATAATTTTTTTAAAATTAATAATTTAAGAGTTATCAACAGAAAAATTGATTTTTTATTTGGGACTTTTTTTTTAAAATTACCTTTCCAAAAATATAGCACACTTGATATTTTGTTATAATCCCGTTCGAAATACAGAATTTTTAAAAGTTCGCCACTTTTAATTTGTAGGCTTTGGACCCCTTATTGATGATATGCTCTTAATGGAACTCGAAAACATATTTTTCCAGCAAGACGACGCACCGCCTCTGAACGCTGAAGTTGTTAGCAAATTTTTGCAGCCAATTTCAAGAATAAATGAAGAGCTAACCAAGATCCCAGCCGTTGGCCGTCGAGATCGCCTGACTTAGTGCCCATGGATCTAATCCTATGGATATATTTGCGGAAGAATAAAGGTTCCTTATTCTTCCGTATAATCTAGACAAGAATTAGAAATAATTAGCAGTTATGAGAGGGATCTTTCACCCCCACTGAGATAATGAATTCCGCGAGACATGTTCACAACACCTGTAGCAAAATCTCATGTCTTGGTTTGCTATTTATTTTTATTGTTATTAGATATAGTTTAAATGTGTTGATGTTGGTTAAATATATTTTAAATTGTTATAAAATTCTGCATCTCTCATAGCAAATATTATTTTCTTTTTAATTGGTGCTCACAGCTAGAATTTTTTTGCATTACAGCCGATGCCGTTCAAAGCCTACTTATTTAAAGCGGGCGAATTTTTATATACTCTATATCTCGAAGAGGAATCGAGCAAAATATCAAGTGTGTTATATTTTTGGAAAGGTAATTTTAAATTTTTTTCAATAAATTAAAAATATACAGGGTGTCCCATATAAAAAATCAAATTTTCTGTCGATAATTCTTAAATTATTAATTTAAAAAAAATTATACTTAAACCATTAAATTCTACGTAAAAAGGTGCTTTGGAAATGTTTTCATAAAAATACAAAATTTTCCATAGCAAAAAAGTTACAGTGATTTGTTAAAAATGCATATTTTTGAAAAACACCCCGTAACTCCGAAACGATAACAGATATCGATATACGGTTTTCACCATCAT
Source organism: Sitophilus oryzae (assembly GCF_002938485.1). Lineage (NCBI taxonomy): Eukaryota > Metazoa > Arthropoda > Insecta > Coleoptera > Curculionidae > Sitophilus > Sitophilus oryzae. The sequence continues at coordinate 171,893 of NW_022147083.1, forward strand.
GTTTTTGACAAAAATTGAGCTCCAGACACCGATATTAGTTTTTGTCTATCTCCTATAGAAAAAGGTGTTTCCATTTAAAAGCGTCAAATTTGTCCCACCCTGTACAATGTCAAAAGTGGTTGAGAGTACATTTAATTTTTTTGATATTAGATAGTAGTGGGAACTATCGAATGAATACTATCGAAACATTCGATAGCTGCAATTCATTCGAATAATTCGATAGCTAGTAAAAAAACATTCGTTGAAAACTATTCGAATAAAAATTATCGAATAGATGCGTCATCTGCCTTGAAATATTGTATTCTAGTAATTCGGCAGCAAAAACCATTCATTTATAAAATTCATTCATTTATGAAATTCATTTATTTGTCAAGATCGATTATAATAAAATATTATCTGGATTTTAGTTGTCGCCCGGCGACGTAGGTTTCTTTCCGAGAAACCCGACAGCGGTCGGTGGCAATGCTATGAAAGAAGCCGGCATCTTTGATTTTTTGCGGAGTCATATAAAGATAAGGACACATTATTTTTTTTATTGAGGTGCTAGTATTTACAAAGAAAATACATTATGAAGGGCGCTGTTGCCATATATTGGTATTAGTTGATATTAGAAGGATTTTAGCAAAGAATATTATTGTTTGGCTTTAGTTAGTTAGGGATAGTATGTCTATATATTTAGAATTTTTTTATTAATATTCTGTTGTTACACTGTAATAATACTTGTTATTTTGGATGTAGGAAAATTATTTTTAATGTTTTTAAGCAAAGACTGGTTTAATAAAAATAATAATAACAGTAATAATTTGTTATACCTATTAACAACGAAATTTAAAATAATTTAATATAAACATTTTTTTACGTAGTAGCAAAATATAAACAACAAATTAGATGCCAAAATTATTTATATTATATCCTATTTAAAAATAATATAGTCTTTAAATTTTTTGGCAACGTTGGTTTATTAAATAATAATAATTAAAGAACTAATTTGTTATATTAACAACAAACTTTAAAATCACGAAATATAAACATTTATTAATTTTCTAAGCATGCAGTGTAATGGAAGGAAAATATAAATAAAAAATTAGAAATCAAAATTATTTATCTTAGGTACTTTATATTAGTATTTAAAAATAATATTTACTTTTACTGGCATTTACTTTAAAAAATAAATGAAATATTTCTTCGCAAAAAAACCGAGCAAAAAACTACATGTAAGAGAATTAGCATAAACAAAATACAAACATCGTTAACTTTTTTTTTAATTGGCACGTGTAAAACTTTCAATTTAATTTTCTCACCCCATAGTTTGAGTTCGATAACCATTTACTTAACCACATTACTTAAATATAATTATTAAGTTCAACTAATTCATATTATTAAAACATCTAAAATACACATATATACACATATAATACATATGTATTTTTAAAATTAATTCTAAGTTCATCTCATCTCTCTTAAAAATTGCTACTTCTCAAAATTTCCCATTAAAAAATAGACCATATACCATATAAAATAAAATAATTGAAAGATCGGGCTACGGAAAATCACACGAATTTTCGGAAAAATGTTGACACCTGCACACGCCCACAATCGTCAATTAAAAAAAACTACTATTTTAGTATTTTAAATATTTTAATAAACGCAAAAATATTTATAAGTCAGTATTTATAAGGCGAAGTTATAAAAATTTGGAAGAACTACTAATGCACTGACGCACACAAAAATCAAACGAATATTAAATTTCATTTATCAAAAGCATTCGATAGTCGTGGCTCAACGATAACCATTTAGTTGCACGGCGAGGTTGTCACATATGCTTTAGTATACAAATGAATGAATGATTTTATTCGAATAAAACCATTCGATAGTTGAAATCATTCATTCAGTAACCATTCGATAGTCTAATTCATTCAATAGTTCCCATCGCTAATATTAGATGCCCTGAACTGATTCCGCGTAAACCCTTTTCAATAGTTTTTTTTTCTCATTTGTTATAAACTTTTTAGTACACTAAATGTGAAATATATTTGAAAATGTTTGCGGTATTATTGTCATTTTTGTAGCATTAGAAGAATTTTTAGGAGGAATTATTATCGTTAGTATAAAATAGATTCGTATTTTAAAATGAGTTTAAACAAATGTTTTGACGTTTAATGAAACTATAAGTCTTGTCTATCCAATTTTGATAAAGAAGTTTATTATTTATCTTTGGGGAAATTAAAATAACTCTCGTTGCACATCATAATACGACTACCAGCAAATTCCATAAGACGACGCATGCTGTCACTGCTGACGCAACGAAAGTTGTTTTAATTTCCCCGTAGCATTTTACCACAGCATATGGAGGCAATAAAATTATCGAGTAAAAATATTTTTTGCACTATGCATCCTTTGTCTGTTTTCTCTCTCCTAAGTTATAAACTTTAAATTTCTTGTGATGAAAATGGTTACTATCTAAAAGAAAGTTGTTACATCCAACAGCAGTAGGGTTAAAATTCCAGGCAATTTAACATGAATTTATTTGCCAAAGTGTATTCGGATTTAACTCAAGCTCGTAATTTTCCAGACTTTTGAAAATTATTTTACAATATAAACTCGAAACTAATTCTGAGGTATTTTCGAATAATTCTAAAATACTAACCGGTAAACTATACTATGTTTTACTCTTATATTCCTATCAGATTGCTCTTTCGGTTATAACTTTATGTGTTAATTTCTATCAATTAATTTTGTCGACAAGTTCTGCTGTGTAATGAAGCTCTATTTTTTTTATTAATAAAGTACTATAAAATTAGACTAAGATAATTTATTACTTAATTGTTATAATTAGTAAGATACCCCATGGCCTTTGCTAAAAATATTAATATTAAAAAAATATATAAATTAAATCTTTCTTCATTTTTACAGTAAAGGAACTTGAAACGATTGTTTGTTTGAACAAATATGTGTAAAAATAAAGAACTATTGCCGCATGTTTATCAGAGAGAAGCCGGGTTCGTATTTACTCGAGTTTAACATAAACATACTACCGTACACCGTTCTACTATCAGTTCCTCCTGTTAACCACTCCTTACTGCAGCTATACTAGAGATGGGCAAAAGTAACCGGTTTTTTGAATAACCGGTATTTTCCTCTAAAATAACCGGTTATTTAAAGGTAGTTTTTTTTCACCAGTTAACTAATAACCTTGCATTACGTTCAATAACCTATAGCCGGTTATTTTTTAAAAAATCGTACTTGTTTAAAACAAGTAACAATTAAATATTAGCTGTTTGAATCGTAAATTTCGAAGGAGCGAACGGCACGGATCTTCCAGATATTACGACGATAACGGGAGATCCCGCTCCCGCTCCCAAAACGAAAATATATGACATCAAACATCAAATGTCAAAATTAAATCAGGCATCAGGCGAACCCTGATGATAATAATCAAAACAACGGCCAAATGGCCCTGACAGGTCAGGCCGTAAAACAAAGTACTAATGGCATAGACTACTACTAGCCACCAGCTAGCCAAGTGATACGAACCTAACTTCAAATAGATTCTCTAAATTCTATATTTAAATTTTAACCGACTTTAACGGATTTTCAACGGTTCTTCAAAAGTCTTCCATGGTTTCGCCCAGTTTCACCCACGTTTCACCGTAAATATATTTTATTTGTAGTTTGAAGTCTCTCTTGAAGCTTAGACTAAAGAATACAAAATTAAAGTTCAAGTAATGAATGAAGATAATCTTTCATTATCTATTCATTCAGTCTCCTTATTTTTCTTTGGTATTTGATTAAAATAACTTGGTTGTAGATTGTAGAACTTGTGAGTTGTGTGGTTTATTTGAACGTTAAGTAATTACTTCAGTTTTAATATCATATCCATGTCTACTCAAAAAGTGCGAGGTTAGCATTTTAAACTACTTGTAAATTACATTTTGTACATATATTTATTTCATTCGTTTTGATTCATCTATCTCAATATTATTGGAATGAATTTAATATCTTCTGCGTCTTTAACATGGTTAATAATCTGGATACCGTTGAGTTGATCAGCCTGCCGACCTCAGAACAAGAAGTTCGTCTTAAGATATTTTTGAATAAAGAGCAATCACAGTTTGAATTAATCGACAGGGTATCATCACCGTTAATTGAACATCAGATCAAACTGATTGAGTTGTGAACCGATCAAACGGGAGATACGCCAGAAGTCAAAGATGCAAGTTATCAACACTGAGCTAGAAACGAATGCTAACCGAAGACATAATACACACTTCATTAACTTGAAATAACTAGGGTGGCCCGAGTCCTCAAAAGACAATAGTGAAGGACACGACCTGCTATCAGTAACGCAACGCTTGCCAAACCTGAAGAGATAGCTATATCTTCATACTGGATGGAACAAGGCTGAAAGAAGAAGACTTATACATTATACTAATAATAATCACTAATTATCAATTCATATTCAGGGTTGTTCACCACATACGACACAGAGTATTGTAGCGTAAATGATTAGATTTTTACAAATTGTAGGCTTTGAGAAGGACTATTAAGAGCTACAATTTAAAACATGTTTACAAGCTTCAGAGTGTCCCCAAATAAATAAAAAAATATCAAAGTTGCATTTTTTTAAATGGAACTCCCTATATATTATTTACATTTTGAAGTTTCTACGATTAAAACGGACAATAAATTTACAAGGTTTATTACATCCGTACCTTGTCGTTTTTGAAATATTTTCAATTTTGTGAAATTGCAGTCAAAATTTAAGGTTTCATATTTTCCAAGGGTATCGAGTTTTTACTCCTAAATATTTACCCTGAAGTTTATTTGTTTATCAATTATTGCGTTGCAACAATAAATTATACTGTTTTTATACAGAGTCTGTCTGTACCCTTAAATATTACTTTTTAATCAGCAACTAACTTGTTTACTTTAAATGGAATACTCTGTATATTTTATGAGAATCAGATGCACATTTTACTGTTCGTCAAATTGTATTATACCATTTTTACCTATCTTTCAGTGCTCGTAGAAAAATGCATTTTCTTGCAATCTGGAACTCATTTATGGTGGAATACTCGACATTTTAGATTATTTTTAAAGATGTACCAACTTTTTAAAGAGTACAGATAGCTAATATTGTCGATATAGTTTTTATTTCATTAAAAAATAAAAAACTGTTATGTATATTTGTGCCAAAGAGGCCAATTAATATGATTCCACTGAGTCTTCAAACTCCAATACTGACTATTTGCGTTGATTAATACCAGTTCCAAATAACAAACCCGAGCTTGGTATTGCATTGTAAAATGTGGGTAAAATGTCACATCTTTGAAAATGATATTTAATTTTTTGACAAATGCTATTTATGGTCAACAGACATTCATTTTTCAAGTTATTATTATTTGATTTTCGATTCAAATCCACATTTGTTTTAGAATAATTTATTAACGAACATAATAAGCATGTAATAAATTAGATTTGGGCGGAAATAATGGCATAGTTATTTACCTCGGTATACTTTTTATAAAGATTTAAATAGTTTTTTTTGCATAGAAATGGCTAGTAATATTATTTTGCTAAAAACTATAATATTACTAGCCTGTTCATTTTGTACATTCGTTACTTTAAAACAATCTAAAATTCCATAGATATATTGATAAATGAGGTCTAAATTACAAGAAAATGCATTTTCTACGAAAACTTGAAGGGATAGGTAAGAAGTGGTATAATACAATTTGATAGACAATTAAATTGTGCATTTGATTCTCCTAATATACAGGGCGTTCCATTTAAAACAAGTTATTGCCGCTTAAAGCTTAGAAATACTTTCTAAATAAATTTTAGACGCTCTGTAGGAGGTAGTATTATTTTTGTTATTGCAATGATATAACTGATCAATAAATAGACTTCAAATATTTAGTATTAAAACTTTGATACTCTTTTGGAGAAATGAAGCCTTAAAATTTTTACTGCTATTTCACAAAATTGAAAATATTTCAAAACGGTAGCATAAGCGTAATACCTTTATCAAATTTTACTTTATTTTAATCGTAGAAACTAAAAATGTAATAATATACAGGGTGTTCCATTTAAAATGAATACAACTTTGATATTTTTTGATTTATTTGGGACACTTCAGTATCTTGTAAAACATATTTTAAATTGTAGCTTCATAAGTATTCGTTATCGTATGGGCGAGAACAACTGTTTATAATTTTATTCAATTTGAAGCACATTTTAATTTATTCGACCGCTAGAAGGATTTTTGAAATGTAAAGTTATAATTCAACGCTTTCAATAAAACAGAAAATACACAAATAATAGTGAATACTGTGGTTCTTTAAAACAATATGTATTATAGCACATGATTAAATGCTTGTTCATGCGGTTATTAAATAAATCGCGATAAAAGCTAATAAATTTTTTCGATCACAGATGAATTCTAAATATATATCATATTAACGTTATCAATGTAAAACTAGATGAATTAAAATAATGAAAAATACATACGCGATGTTAGTGTCTGCTATCTGGTCTAATCGAGGGTCATTAAAGTCACTACATGATAATTGATTTATTAAAGTTAGAGCCACGGAAATTTTATTGGCAATAATCGCGAAAATCTAATATAATGTATTTTAATGTAAATTGATTCTGAAGATATATTCCTTGGTCACTGTAAAGATATAAATAAAATATAAAGAATAGCTAGAACTTACTAATTTAAAGTCGTTCTGGAGGAGGCTTGTTTTTGGCTGCGATTAGGAGCGAGGCTTGTTTTTGGAATCCATCCCATTTGTAACTCAAAAATATCAATATCAAAGAGTTACTTCGGTACAGGGTGTTCTCAGGGTTGAAGCGTTCTTGAATAGTTTCTAGAGGTCCGCAATATTTGGAGATCGGCTTGATTTATTGTCCGGTCCACTTGTTTTCGTCAAAGTCTTAAAATCGGACAGGGTGTATGACGGCACTGCCTTTAGAGAATGCACCGGAACATTCACAACAACTTTCTTATTTTAAATATTTTCAGGCGATATTTCTGATAGGAATACGTCTGAAAAGTTAAATCCATTTTGTTATAGCCCATTTTAAGTTATGTATGTTAGTAATAAATTTATATAGTGGGTCAGTCATAATTTTGTGGCACATCAATTTTTTTTAATGGGAACCCCTGTATATTATTGCATATTTTTCTCTTTCCTTTATATTTAACCAAAAATAATATATATATATATATATATATATATATATAATATATATATATATATATATATATATATATATATATATATATATATATATATATATTATTTTTGGTTAAATGTAAAGGAAGGAAGGATTAAAATATGCAATAATATACAGGGGTTCCATTAAAAAAAAAAATTGATGTGCCACAAATTTATGACCGACCCTGTATACTTAAATTTATTACTCGCTAATATACATATACTTAAAAATCCTATAACTTTTGTATTTAACTTTTTGCGGTACCTCCTATATACAAATGGGGTATCCATTTAAAATAAGAAAGTTGCTGTCAAGTTCCGGTATTTCCGGAAGGAAGTGCCGTCATACTGAAAATATTTTTAATCGATAGATCTCGTTGTGAAACAGTGATGGGCAAAAAATCGCCGATCTAGATAATATTGTAGTTCTCTAGAAACTACTAATGCACGCTCAGCCTGGGACACCCTGTAGGTGTAGCTCTTTGATATTGATATTTTTTGAGAATACAAATGGGATGGACCAATAAAACAAGCCTCCTCCACAACGCAGCCAAAAACAAGCCTCCTCCAGAACTTTATTCAAAATTAGAGTTCTAGGACTTTTTTATTTTATTTATATTTTAAGTTCCAAGGAATATATCTTCAGAATCAAGAATTTACATTAAAAATACGTTATATTAGATTTTCCCTTGTTATTAAATAAAATTTCCGTGAAAACCTAATAGCTTTAACTCGTGTTAAATCGTATGAACGACTAATGGTAATGGCCCTCAGTTGTTAGTGCTAGTTACTCTTATCGCGTATGTATTTTTCATTATTTTGTTCATCTAGTTTTACATTGTTAGCGTTGAATATATTATATAATTTAAATTCCTTCTAGCGGTCGAGAAATTTAATTTGCTTCTATTAGTTTTATCGCGGTTATTTAATAAACCGCCCAGACAAACGTGATTTATGCATGTGCATGTACATATTTGTTTTAAAATTTTGTATTTCGCCACTTCTTTGTGTATTTTTCTGTTTTATTGAAATCTATTATAACTTTACATTTCAAAAAATATCAGTATAAATATATTGACTAAAATGTGCCTCAAATTGAATAAAAAATTATAAACAGGGTTGTTCACCACATACGACACGGAGTACTATTAGAGCTACAATTTAAAAATATTTTTACAAGATACAGAGTGTCCCAAATAAATAAAAAATATCAAAGTTGTATTTTTTTAAATGGAACACCCTGTATATTATTACATTTTTAGTTTCTACGATTAAAATAAAGGTAAATTTGATAAAGGTTTATTACACTTATACCTTACCGTTTTTGAAATATTTTCAATTTTGTGAAATAGCAGTAAAAATTTTAAGGCTTCATTTCTCCAAGAGTATCAAAGTTTTTAATACTAAATATTTACTGAAGTCTATTTATTGATCAGTTATTATGTTGCAATAACAAAAATAATACTACCTCCTACAGAGCGTCTAAAAATTTATTTTAAATTATTTCTAGCTTTAAGCGGCAATAACTTGTTTAATTTAAATGGAACGCCCTGTATATTTTAGGAGAATCAAATGCACAATTTAATTGTCTATCAAATTGTATTATACCACTTCTTACCTATCCCTTCAAGTTTTCGTAGAAAATGCATTTTCTTGTAATTTAGACCTCATTTATCAATATATCTATGGAATTTTAGATTGTTTTTAAAGTAACGAATGTACAAAATGAACAGGCTAGTAATATTATAGTTTTTAGCAAAATGATAATATTACTAGCCCATTTCTATGCAAAAAGAAAACTATTTAAATCTTTATAAAAGAGTATACCATTAATTAAATATACCACCATTATTTCCGCCCAAATACTAATTTATTACATACTTAATTATGTTCGTTAATAAATTATTCTAAATAAATGTGGATTTGAATCAGAAATCAATATAATAATAACTTGAAAAATGAATGTCTCTGTTGTTATAAATAAGCATTTGTCAAAAAATTAAATATCATTTTCAAAGGTGTTACATTTTACCACACATTTTACAATACAATACAAAATTCAGTTTTTTAGTATTTGGAGCAATTATTATTAATCAACGCAAATAGTCAATTATTGTAGTTTGAATAGTGGAATCATATTAATTGGCCCTCTTTAACAAATATACATAACAGTTTTTTTTTATTTTTTAATGAAATAAACAAACTATATCGACAATATTAGTATCTGTACTCTTTAAAAAGTTGGTACATCTTTAAAAATAATCTAAAATGTCAGTATTCCACCATAAATGAGTTCCAAATTGCAAGAAAATGCATTTTCTACGGAAACTTGAAGAGATAGGTAAAAAATGGTATAATACAATTTGATAGACAATTAAATTGTGCATCTGATTCTCATAAAATATACAGAGTATTCCATTTAAATTAAACAAGTTATTGCCGTTTAAAGCTAGTAATTATTTAAAATTTTAGACACTCTGTATAAGGTAGTATAATTTTTATTATTGCAACACAATAATTGATAAATAAATAAACTTCAGTAAATATTTAGAATTAAAAACTTCGATACCCTTGGAGAAATGAAGCCTTAAAATTTTGACTGCAATTTCACAAAATTGAAAATATTTCAAAAACGGTAAGGTTTTAGTGTAATAAACCTTTGTCAAATTTACGTTTATTTTAATCGTAGAAACTAAAAATGTAATAATATATAGGGAGTTCCATTTAAAAAAATGCAACTTTGATATTTTTTATTTATTTGGGACACTCTGAAGCTTGTAAAAATATTTTTAAATTGTAGCTCTAATAGTCCTTCAACAAACCCAAAACTTACAATTTGTAAAAATCTAATCATTTAGCTACAATACTCCGTGTCGTATGTGGTGAACAACCCTGAATATGAGATTGATAATTAGTGATTATTTATTATAGTATAATGTATAAGTCTTCTTCTTTCTCAGCCTTGTTCCATCCAGTGTAGGATATAGCTCTCTTCTAGGTTTGGCAACGTTGCGTTACTGGTGCTTAGGTGTCCTTCAGTATTGTCTTTAAGTTCTCAGGCGCCACCTCTAGTTATTTCAAGTGCCAAGTGTGTATTATGTCTTCAGTTAGCATTCTTTCTAGCTCAGTGTTGATAACTTCTTGCATCTTTGGATTCTGCGGGCGGTATCTCCGTTTGATCGGTTCACAATCAATCAGTTTGATCTGATGTTCAATTAACGGTGTGGTACCCTGTATTAATTCAAACTGTGACAGCTCTTTATTCAAAAATATCTTAAGACGAACTTCTTGTTCTGACAAAATTAATCCGACACAAATTAACCGGTTATTCAAAATAACCTAACCTAGCAAAACTAAATATTTAGTTTTCCATAGGTTTACTTACCTCTACACTCCATAGGTCTACTTCAAATTTAGATAATAAACTTAGTTAAATCGCATGATTAAATAGAGATTGTAGCAATGTAAGTATGTATATGTACAAAATGAATTTAAATAAAAATGCTAACCTCATTTTTTTTGAGTAGACATGGATATGATATTAAAACTAGTAATTACTTAACGTTCAAATAAACCACACAACTCACAAGTTCTACAATCTACAACCAAGTTATTTTAATCAAATACCAAAGAAAAATAAGGAGACTGAATGAATAAATAATGAAAGAGTATCTTCATTCGTTACTTGAACTTCAATTTTGTATTCTTAGTCTAAGCTTCAAGAGAGACTTCAAACTACAAATAAAATATATTTACGGTGAAACTGGGCGAAACCATGGAAAACTTTTGAAGAACCGTTGAAATTCCGTTAAAGTCGGTTAAAATTTAAATATAGAATTTAGAGAATCTATTTGAAGTTAGGTTCGTATCACTTGGCTAGCTGGTGGCTAGTAGTAGGCTATGGCATTAGTACTTTGTTTTACGGCCTGACCTGTCAGGGCCATTCGGCTGTTGTTTTGATTATTATCAGCGTTCGCCTGATGCCTGATTTAATTTTGACATTTGATGTTTGATGTCATATATTTTCGTTTTGGGAGCGGGAGCGGGATCTCCCGTTATCGTCGTAATATCTGGAAGATCCGTGCCGTTCGCTCCTTCGAAATTTACGATTCAAACAGCTAATATTAATTGTTACTTGTTTTAAACAAGTACGATTTTTTAAAAAATAACCGGCTATAGGTTATTGAACGTAATGCAAGGTTATTAGGTTAACTGGTGAAAAAAAACTACCTTTAAATAACCGGTTATTTTAGAGGAAAATACCGGTTATTCAAAAAACCGGTTACTTTTGCCCATCTCTAGTATAGCTGCAGTAAGGAGTGGTTAACAGGAGGAACTGATAGTAGAACGGTGTACGGTAGTATGTTTATGTTAAACTCGAGTAAATACGAACCCGGCTTCTCTCTGATAAACATGCGGCAATAGTTCTTTATTTTTACACATATTTGTTCAAACAAACAATCGTTTCAAGTTCCTTTACTGTAAAAATGAAGAAAGATTTAATTTATATATTTTTTTAATATTAATATTTTTAGCAAAGGCCATGGGGTATCTTACTAATTATAACAATTAAGTAATAAATTATCTTAGTCTAATTTTATAGTACTTTATTAATAAAAAAAATAGAGCTTCATTACACAGCAGAACTTGTCGACAAAATTAATTGATAGAAATTAACACATAAAGTTATAACCGAAAGAGCAATCTGATAGGAATATAAGAGTAAAACATAGTATAGTTTACCGGTTAGTATTTTAGAATTATTCGAAAATACCTCAGAATTAGTTTCGAGTTTATATTGTAAAATAATTTTCAAAAGTCTGGAAAATTACGAGCTTGAGTTAAAATCCGAATACACTTTGGCAAAATAAATTCATGTTAAATTGCCTGGAATTTTAACCCTACTGCTGTTGGATGTAACAACTTTCTTTTAGATAGTAACCATTTTCATCACAAGAAATTTAAAAGTTTATAACTTAGGAGAGAGAAAACAGACAAAGGATGCATAGTGCAAAAAAATATTTTTACTCGATAATTTTATTGCGCCTCCATATGCCGGTAAAATACTACGGGGAAATTAAAACAACTTTCGTTGCACGTCAGCAGTGACAGCATGCGTCGTCTTATGGAATTTGCTGGTAGTCGTATTATGATGTGCAACGAGAGTTATTTTAATTTCCCCAAAGATAAATAATAAACTTCTTTATCAAAATTGGATAGACAAGACTTATAGTTTCATTAAACGTCAAAACATTTGTTTAAACTCATTTTAAAATACGAATCTATTTTATACTAACGATAATAATTCCTCCTAAAAATTCTTCTAATGCTACAAAAATGACAATAATCGCTCGTCAGTTAACCTTGAATAAAAATACAGTGGCACGTGGTTTAATCTCGAAATAATTAAGGATTATTGGAAATCGATTTTCTCTTTGCCAATAAAAAAATTAAAAAGGGTTGATATTGGAACTTTATTATGCTTTAGAGTATTGGGGTGTCAAAAAAAATAGTGTATCTAACCATCGATGGGTGCTTCTACAGATAAAAATAAAACAAAAATTTACTATGAACATAAATATGCACTGAAATGCTTCCCAAGCTAGTTACAGCCCTCAAAATGTTAAATAAAAATAATATATTTTGTTTATTTTTAAGAACATTGGTAAGCCGTTTTTCTTAAAATTTGGTACTCGTACACATATTTTAATGCCAAAGCGAATGGCGATAGTGTAAAATTCTGTAACAGCTCTGGATTGCACTTTCCATTCGGGTAGAGAATACTACTGGTGGTACTTCTTTTAGTTGCGATATTTTATGAAAATATATCAGAAATTTATATAATATTTTTCAGCAAACTTTATAATATTGTTTTAGTTTTGATGTATCTACATTTTGATTTATGATTTGCTAAATATAGCAATATTTGTTAGAAAGTGTATACCTTATTTCAATACCTACTAGTCAATATTTCTACTATTTCCATGGAGGGCATTTAATTTGATGTAGCACTAGCTAATAGAAAAACGTTATGCGCATGGCTACTTCCTGGCAACGAAATGTGGGAGAATCTTCACTAATCAGGTTGGTTGAATGTGGATTATCTGATTACTAACGTGTACCAGCGACTTCGTTCGCGTCGAATTAATCATTTGTAATTGTGATGATAAAGCAAAGCAAGAATTTCCATTAACATACAAACTGGATAAAATTTTCTCACATTTATGTCAGCATGAGAAAAAACAATATGGCGATATTATTATATAACTTGGTAATATTTGAGGGGTAGTTTCATCTCGTTGGAATTTGACTTTCGAAAAATCCGTTTGCCAACAATAAGCTTTTTACGTCAAGCAGTTTAAGCAGAATCGTGGTTAAGAAATTACCCAACTTTTTGGAATACCCTGTATGATATTTTAAAAAATTTCAAAATATGTAAAAAAACCAAGTAAATTATGCTTGTCCAAGCGTTTTCCCGAAAGACTAACCGTTTTTTAAATAACAAATATTATAATATTTGAGGGGCGTTTGCACCCTCTTGGAATTTGAGATTCGAGAAACCCCTCCTTATCGAACCTCTACACCCCACAGTCAATCCGTTTGCCAAAAATCAGCCTTAAAAGTCAAGCAGTTTAAGCAGAATCGTGATTACTCAATGGTCATATTTGATGAACATGAAACACCCTGTATAAATTTATAAAAAATCTTAAAATATGTAAAACAACAACATAAAATATACATGTCTAAGAGTTTTTCCAAAAAAACTCACCGGTTTTTAAATAAAAAATATTTTAATATTTGAGGGATAGTTTCACTACCTTAAAATTCGAGTTTCGAAAAATCCCTTCTTATCGAACCTCTACACCCTAAAGTCAATCTGTTTTCCAAAAATCAGCTTTTTACGTCAAGCGCTTTAAGCAGGATCGTGATTAATCAATGGCCAGATTTTCCGAAACACCCTGTATACATTTTTAAAATATCTTGAAATATGTAAAAAAACAAAATAAAATATACGTGTTTAAGCGTTTTTTCGGAAACTTGACCGTTTTTTAAATAAAAAATATTGTAATATTTGAGGGGTGGTTTCACCCTCTTGGAACTGGAATTTCGAAAAATCCCTCCTTATCGAACCTCTACACCCTAGAATCAACCTGTATGCCAAAATTGAGCTTCTTACGTTGAGTGGTTTGAGCAGGATCGTGATTAATCAGTATGTCATCACTTAAGGATTTTATATATTAGTATAGATAATATAATTATGTATACTGGAGACCAAACTAAAAATATACTAAATTTATAGGTAATATAGAGCACTTTTGCTGTTGTTGTATTTTTAAACTTAAGAACATATAAATAAAAAATACTTATGTCAACAATTTTTATTAATTTTCAAGGAGCCAATTGTGTAAGAAAAAAAAACAAAGAATTTGTTATCTCGAAACGTGAACTAATGTGCCAACATGCGTGTCGATGTTAATTCTCAATAGGATACTCAAAGTAAATTTGAGTAATTCCAACTATTATATCTATTATCCAGAACTAAATTATAGTTTACCGGTTAGTATTTTAGAATTATTCGAAAATACCTCAGAATTAGTTTCGAGTTTATATTGTAAAATAATTTTCAAAAGTCTGGAAAATTACGAGCTTGAGTTAAAATCCGAATACACTTCGGCAAAATAAATTCATGTTAAATCGCCTGGAATTTTAACCCTACTGCTGTTGGATGTAACAACTTTCTTTTAGATAGTAACCATTTTCATTACAAGAAACTTTAAAAAAAGAAAGTTTATAATTTAGCAGAGAGAAAACAGACAAAGGATGCATAGTGCAAAAAAATATTTTTACTCGATAATTTTATTGCGCCTCCATATGCCGGTAAAATACTACGGGGAAATTAAAACAACTTTCCTTGCACGTCAGCAATGACAGCATGCGTCGTCTTATGGAATTTGCTGGTGGTCGTATTATGATGTGCCACGAGAGTTATTTTAATTTCCCCAAAGATAAATAATAAACTTCTTTATCAAAATTGGATAGACAAGACTTATAGTTTCATTAAACGTCAAAACATTTGTTTAAACTCATTTTAAAATACGAATCTATTTTATACTAACGATAATAATTCCTCCTAAAAATTCTTCTAATGGGAAAATCTTGGTACAAAAATGACAATAATCGCTCGTCAGTTAACCTTGAATAAAAATACAGTGGCACGTGGTTTAATCTCGAAATAATTAAGGATTATTGGAAATCGATTTTCTCTTTGCCAATAAAAAAATTAAATAGGGTTGATATTAGAACTTTATTATGCTTTAGAGTATTGGGGTGTCAAAAAAATAGTGTATCTAACTATCGATGGGTGCTTCTACAGAAAAATAAAACAAAAATTTACTACGAACATAAATATTCACTGAAATGCTTCCCAAGCTAGTTACAGCCCTCAAAATGTTAAATAAGAATAATATATTTTGTCTATTTTTAAGAACTTTGGTAAACCGTTTTTCTTAAAATTTGGTACTCCTACACATATTTTAATGCCAAAGCGAATGGCGATAGTGTAAAATTCCGTAACAGCTCTGGATTGCACTTTCCATTCGGGTAGAGAATACTACTGGTGGTACTTCTTTTAGTTGCGATATTTTATGAAAATATATCAGAAATTTATATAATATTTTTCAGCAAACTTTATAATATTGTTTTAGTTTTGATGTATCTACATTTTGATTTATGATTTGCTAAATATAGCAATATTTGTTAGAAAGTGTATACCTTATTTCAATACCTACTAGTCAATATTTCTACTATTTCCATGGAGGGCATTTAATTTGGTGTAGCACTAGCTAATAGAAAAACGTTATGCGCATGGCTACTTCCTGGCAACGAAATGTGGGAGAATCTTCACTAATCAGGTTGGTTGAATGTGGATTATCTGATAAATTTTTCCAGTGTTGGAGGCTTGCACGAAATAGTTAAAAAATATATAAAAAATCAAAAATACTTATGTCGACAATTTTTATTAATTTTCAAGGAGCCAATTGTGTAAGAAAAAAAAACAAAGAATTTGTTATCTCGAAACGTGAACTAATGTGCCAACATGCGTGTCGATGTTAATTCTCAATAGGTTACTCAAAGTAAATTTGAGTAATTCCAACTATTATATCTATTATCCAGAACTAAATTATACAATTTATTAATTAAATGTTTACGATTATTAATGGTGAAATTAGTTGGTTACGTAGTAATTTAAATTAATATCCACGCGTGCCGTTATTATGCCTCAATAGGATACCCAAAGTATCCTTGAGTAATTGCAACGGATCAACTTCAATGCTCGAGATCGGACTGTGCCCCAGATTAGGAGGCATCTTCCTCAATTATGTTCTAAGCGCAAGATTTAGTGTATGTTATTAGAGCGATTAGATTGTGGAGACTGCCTATTTATTAGCACTTAATATACTTAGCTATTGGTTAGTCTTAACGTTAGTTAATAATTAGGTTCTAGAGGGTAACTCTGAGAGATCTTATAGAATTCTGTAAAATATGTGAGAAAATTCAGAGCACATTATTATCCTTCTTAATATGTCATCAATTTTTCGCGGGATCCACATTTTATCGCCGAATATGAAAGGCAGTATTTGAAAGGGGTTTTTATGCATGTTTTTGTCCGTCAAGCATTATTATATTTCTGTTACATTATTATATTAATGTTAAGCATTTAAACCACTGCTGACAATTAGTCGCCGTTGTATTAACGCAGCAGTGTTTACAAAAAATAACTAAAAAAATCCTATATGGGTATTTCACCACTGCAGTGTAAAAAAAGTAAAAAGTGTAAAAAAGGTGTTATAAAAAGTTTATATGATAGGGCAAAAATAATATGTACAGACGACATTTCACTAAACAAATATATAAACCACATAAAAAATACATTAATAGAAAACGACAATCCACCATATTTTATTGACAAAACAATAAACGAAATACAAACCCCAAATCATAGACAGAATGATAACAATACACAATATATTCGACTTACAATTCCATACATACGAGGCGTTTCGGAAAAAATGAGGATAGGAAAACAATATAACATAAGGATAGGAAAACGTATAATAACGAAAAAAAAGTATAATAACGAATAAAATAAGGATAGGAAAACAAATGACAAACAATATAACATACATTCAAAACACAAAATACACTTAGATCCATTTTATCACATACTAAAACAATGAATACAGAACAACAAACAAAAAATGTAATAGGGGAGACCGGTATCAATTGTAACAAAATTTATATTTTATTTTTTTGTGTCGATGATTAAAAAAATCTTGTCTACTTCTGTATGTCAATAATTAAAATGGTACTTTGCGAACACAGTTTTAACAAATATATGGATGAATATTGTTTCTCTCGTTTACATGTCATTATTGACGAAAAATAAACACGTTGATTTGATAGTTATTTCAATGAAATAATAAATTTGGGAATTTTTTTTTAAATGAATCATATTTTTTCTGCAAAAAAATGATGATAAAATAGTTTTTGTTGAACTTTTGGTACAAAAACATTTCAAATTCATGATCTCAGTCTAATAACTATTTAATCAACATGTTTAATTTATGGCAGTGATGACAGGTATTGATAATTTCGATTCCAAATATCTCGAAAACCATTAGCCGTAGCGATTTTTACCAAGAGCTCTTTTTTACGTAAAAAGCGTCGTAAATGTATATTTTTTTACTCAGTAGTTTTATACAGGTACGGACGAAAAGTTATTACTCTTCAAACCAGTTAAAAAAAATGTAGGTGGCGCCCTTTACTAGTAGGAGTCATATTAACATCAAAATCAAATTTCTCATGTCAAAAAACTCCCAAACGCCAATTTTAATCCAAATATTGACGTTACTGCAGAAATTATTTGGAAAAAATCGAAATAAAAATGAAACTTCTACATCCTGTATCTCCCAAACTAAGCATTTTTGGACATACATCTATACGAACATTTTTACTTATTTTTATCTGCAGAATATGCTGCCGAAGTTTCCGGAATACAGTTCGGACCACCCTGTATTATATCTAATTTAAAGTTTGTATTAGTAGTAGTTAGAATTTATAAAGCTTTATAATATAAATTTATATGTCCGTTGGTAAATTTAATAACAATTTAATTATTCAATTGTATTTTATTGTGTTGGTTAATATAAATTATTTGATTATAATATATACGTTTAAATTAATAATAATTTAAATAACACCGTTTGCAAAAATTATTGAAAGCTCATTGCGTACATGAATGTAAGCAGTAAACTCTAAAAAACTTATATTAATTCGGTAATTAGATAATTCAGTTAATTAATATAAATTTCAACTCATTATATTTTTTATTATACCTACTTATCCAAAATATTATAACAACAATAATGTATACCGGGTGCGTCTCAAAAGTGGCTCAACCCTATAACTTTTTTATTTTTTGAGATAAAAAAACGGTATTTGGTATGTTACTATGACATAAAATTGGTATGTTACTATGACATAAATTAGGATTGTTTCACGTATTCAATTGTTTTCGGTCACTTCCTGATTCACCGAAAATGACTACAACTTTTGATTTTTAAATGGCACCCTCGGTATTTTTTTACTTTAGTCGATAGAAAATGACACTCTGAATCGAATGACATATCATATGTTTAATTATGTTTATCATTAACTTTTGACATATTCGCTCAAAAAAAAATTGTATTTAAATTTTAATCTAGAGTTCCATGGCTGTGTTAAAGACAATAATTTTTAATCAAGGAGCCTTGGAAAAATAGATTTGATAGTCTAAGGTTTTTAGTGCCTTCACCTGGACGGTTAAAAGATGCCCAAATCGTATTTTTAATCATATCTCAATTTTTTCAAATAGAACGAGGGTGGCTCATTAGCATATTTGGAAAAAAGCATTTTTTTACGAATAATTTGATACCACACACTTGGTATTTCGAGTCAAATTGTCGTTATGAACCGCATATTACAATTACAAGAGTCAGGTCGACGTTGTGTACAAAGAGTCAGGTCGACGTTGTGTATACTGATTTTTCTAAAGCATTTGACCGACTTGACCATGGGATCCTTCCTTACCATCTGGATCGGATTGGGTTTTCAGCTAACTTATTAATGTTGTTTGAGTCCTATTTAAAAGACAGATTGTTGAGGGTGGAGTATTGTGGCCAGAATTCGGTCGAACTGTGCGCTACTTCGGGTGTACCCCAGGGGTCTATTTTGGGACCGTTATTGTTTAACATTTTTATAAACGGTGTCACTGATATAATTGATTTAAGTGTCTTACTGTCTGCAGACGACATGAAGATATTTTCCCGCATTGATTCGCCTCATGACTGTGAACGGCTTCAGAGGTGTGTTGATCGATTAGTTGCATGGTGTTCATATAATAACTTACCATTGAACGTTGAAAAATGTAAAGTCATGTCTTATACCTTGAAATCGGAAACACAAATTTATAATTATTCTATCGGTGATACGATGATAGGTAGAGTATCTGTTTTTAAAGATTTGGGTGTCACACAGTAAACTATCTTTCGTTCAGCATATATCTGAAGTCGTTCAATCTTCGTTTAAGGCCTTGGGATTTATTGTGCGTAATACTAGAGATTTTAGCAATAGTAACACATTAAAACTACTCTATTATGCTTTTGTAAGATCAAAGCTAGAGTATGCATCAATTGTATGGTCGCCGTTTTATGCGGCACATATTAATGCTCTCGAGCAGGTACAGCGTCGTTTTCTGAAATATCTGAGTTTAAGAACTGATGGGGTTTACCCGCAAATTGGCTGCTGTCACAGCTCTTTATTGCAGAAACATTCTCTAGATTCCTTGGAGGTTCGACGGACAAATTCAGAGCTGAAATTTTTATACAAGTTATTACATAATGAAATTGATAGTCCGGATGTTCTCAGTCAAATCAATTTTCTGGTCCCACGTAGCTCTCGGTATAGCTTTACATTTTATGTGGCCTCCTCGCGCACAAATGTAAGTAAATATTCGCCATTGAAACGTATGCAGGATGCATATAATTTATATCAGTGTAATTTTGATATTTTCAGCTGCAGTTTGGTTTCGGTTGTTAGTTCAGTTTAGTGGTTTTTCTTAGTTTATATTGTTGTTGTTTTTTTTCATTGATATGTATTTTTTCTCATTGATGTTATTTTTTGTTTAATTTAATTATTTTGTATTGAATTTTTTTTGTGTGTAACCCACTCTGTAATTGGCGTAAGCTGTAGAGTGTTGTAGAATAAATAAATAAATAAATTACAAATAACCATATGCAAAATTGTCAAAAGTTGAAATGCGATATGTCGTTCTATTTAGAATGTCATTTTCTATCGAATAAAGTAAAAAAATACCGAGGGTGCCATATAAAAATCAAAAGTTGTAGTCATTTCCGGTGAAACCTGTATATTATATTTTGTCAATGAAACTGCGTTAGAATCCAAATAGAAACTAGCGTGTTAGTGTTTTTTAACCAACAAAAATGCTTAACGTATCAGAAGCTACACCTCCCCCCACTCAAAACGCAAAAAAAGAATAAATAAATTGCATAGGCAATATAGAAATAAAACATTAAATATATAATTTTATTAACTCCTTTTATTTAAAATTATAGTGATATTTTACGTAATGCTAATATGTATATTATTATTTTATAAAAGAAATATAGCCAAAATATGTTACAGATCAATTAGATTGATACGCTAAAGTGTAAATACGTCCTTGTCGAGAATCTTTGAATTTCTGGGAAAAATATGTTTTGTTGAATTGAGAGGTTTCGTATAGAGCAGTTATTGTATTTTTATTTAAATTTTATAAGGTAAACAACTCATTATATAATGGTCACCGGCGTCTATTATAAACTATTAGTTTATTCAAACAAAATACAAGAAGCGGAAAAAGGGGCCAAAAAAACCCTACATATATGCTTATTCTCTGCATTAAGTTCATCAGACTGAAGGGAACAGCTATTCGACGACCGGTTTCCGAGATTTATCTCCATCGTCAGGCCGATTTTACTGTAACCCTCAATCTGACAAACGAAAAGCAGAGAATAACATTTGAGTACAAAACGTACTACTATGAAGAGTGCTAGACGCTCACGCCATCTAGCGGTGGCTGTGACAATCACAGATCGTACCGCCAAAATTAAAACCAGCGGCCTACTGGACAAACATATATAAACAAACAAAATACAAGAAGGGGAAAAAGGGACCAAAAAAACCCTGCGTATATGCTTATTCTCTGCATTAAGTTCATCAGACTGAAGGGAACAGCCATTCGACGACCAGTTTCGGAGATTTATCTCCATCGGCAGGCCGACTTTGCTGTAACCCTCAATCTGACAGACGAAAAGCAGAGAATAGCATTTGAGTACAAAACGTACTACTATGAAGAGTGCTAGGCGCTCTCGCCATCTAGCGGTAGCTGTGACAATCACAGATCGTACCGCCAAAATTAAAACCAGCGGCCTACTGGACAAACATGCTTGCTTCATCCACGTTACAGGAGGTTAAATTTGTTTATATATACCCTACCAAACCTTCAGCTCCATCTACGGTAACGTGGATGAAGCAAGCATATTAGTTTATTGATTTTAAATCAAAATAAGGTATGATTTAGACGTCAGAAAAGTGTGTCTGACCGTAGTTACTAGAAAAAAAAATATTGGTTATAATATAAAGTTTCCTGTGAAAATTTAATCGGAAAACTACGTATTAAGTGAGAGTTACACCCATACACGACCTCTACTATGAATTTTGTTAAATTACTGTTTATACTTTATTTCTCAACATATTTCCTATAGGCCAATTGGCTAAATTTTTTGATTATAGTTCATAATAAACTTTTAGTCGCGTGATTAAGCTGACCGGCACAGCGTTACCAATTTTTATATATTTTTTCCTCAATATTTTCTTTTAATCAAAATATTTTAGGAATCCAAAATAAATTAATTATAAATATATAAACAGTTATTATTTACATCAACAAAACTCACCTTCTTAACAGCTCTTAAAGGACATAGAGCGCATTACTACCGCTTTCCCGTTCAAAATATTCTAATAAAGTTGCGATGAGTTTTTTGCGGCTCTTAAATTATCTTATACAATTCGCTCTTAAAGAGGTTCTAAAAAGAACAATGTTCGACTGTAAGGTCTACTAGTAAACATTTTTAAGATTAAAGTATTACAACGCTTTTATTTAAACCAAAAACTCGTAATACAAAACAAAAGTGTCAAAACGAATGAGAATGTCAGGAAATAAATAAATAAATTGTGGCAACTTGACATTTTTTACAGTAGAGCTACCACCTAAATCCCCAGCGCGAAATTTAAATTCCAATTATTCAGCCCGGCGCCGAATATGTCCATGGCTGGAAACAATGAATTTAAAAATCGCGCCCTCGATAACATGACTAAAAGTTTAATTGATATCAAATATACTTACAACACGTATTAATTGAATATTTACATGTATTTATAAATAATTTAGAAGTTAAAATTAGTTTGTTAATGTATTATATTATAATTTAGTTTTTTTTTATTGAGTATTACTATATATGCATATGCGGCCGTTAACAAGATAATATATAAGTATCTGTTAAACCCTTAAAATACGAATACAGAGTAGAAAAAATATAAGTTTTTCTGTGAGTTAAATTTTTATTTCATATTTATTTCATAATTTATCGGGTCATGATTACCATTTTATGACAAACAACAATGGCTAGAAAAGAAAAAATGAAAAAAAAATGCTAGAAAGTTAGGAAAGATTTATGCTATATTATACAAAATATTTCGTATGATTCTAAACTAAATATTACTACTACAACATGATAATAAAAAGTTATTATGGTACTTAAAAACCAAACCAAACCAAATCATACATCAGAATCAAAACCATATACGCAGAACTGTAAACGTAAATTATTATAGCTACTAATACATAAATATAAAAAATAAATTAATATAGAAAACTAGAAAATATATTAATTTACACCGACACAGATACAAGAAATAATATCTGACAACTTTAAAATAATACTTTTATTAAGATAGACAGAAGTTACATCCTGTACATTAGGTTTAGTACACATAAAAATGTACTTGCTTTGTAATCAATGTAATCTTATAAATATGACTCAAACAGTACATTAGTTTGAGTCCAATGTAGATCTTAGAGCTGTTAACTTCGGTTTTTATTAAATAAAACATTTTTTAAAAACAACTTGTCTCGAGTTTGTGTACTACATCTACAAATAAAAGTATGACCTGCTTTAATATTTTATTGGGTAATTTTAGGTTCTAGACTGCTCTGGATCCGAGTCTTAGGCAGCATTTTAAAAAGTCCATATTTAAAATTGAACACATTATATATTCTATTTAATCTTTATTTTTACAAAAGCATAACAAATTTATATTTATTTTCATCTCCAACATTTTTTACCTTTAAACAGTAGTAAATATATTTAAGTTAGACTTTTTATTCTTTTTTTAACTCATTTCATAATAATTATTATTAATTTGAAAAAAAAAGTTGTTTTGTCGAATAAGAATTTTCAATTTTAAAATAAGTTTCTTTTTGTGTGGAGTGTTGGGAATTTTTTTTTACATAAGACATCCAGAAAAGAATAATATTTTACTAAATAGTGTCGGATTCTTACTATCGTCGGACAGACTAAAAAAAATCCTTACCAAAAAACTTTCACCATTTGCAGCGGAATCTGTTCTGGCATTACTTCATTGCAGCGGCGTGCTTAGAGATTATGTTTCTCCTTCAGAAATCTTGGTCGTTATGATATATTTCATAAGTCCTACTGCATTCTTCCATTCTTATTCACTTCCTACTAGGCATTTCATTACTTCTACGACACATCTTTTTTAAGTCCTGTTATAGAAGTTTTCTCTTGGTTTCTTCCATCTACAGCAGTTGAAAAGGGAGTGTTCGACGTCGTTTTCAGCTTGGTAGTAATCGCAATCCAGAGTGTCGGTTTTATTTCTAATATATCAATATTTTGTAGAGTGTGTTCATTTTCACAAAATGGTGGCTCATAAATAAATTGTTTAAATTTTTTTCAAATGTCACAAATATATTAATTTTTGCGACGTGATTCACAATATAAAAAGTAATTTTAACGCCTCGGCATAAAAGTAAAGCACTTTTACGCCTAAGCATAAAAGTATATAATATATTATTAAACTGACATAAAGTGTCAAATTCAACGAGCGTAACCATAGTTTCTCGATATATAATTACATACAAAGTATGATTTTTAAATCTTTTTATATTATTTGGAACGAAACCGGGCGACTAAGATGGACAAATGTGAAAGCGTCAATTTAGATCAATGTACTACTACAAGTTCGGTCGAGTTTGACCGTGCTGGCAGTGGTGCTGTCCGGTGCCGACCCGGTGTGAATCCGATTCTTGGCGGCGCCGGCACGTGTGAAAGGTCCCATGAGATGCTATGCACCTCATCACCGGGTAGACGGCCGCGGCGTCGCCTATCCGGTTCCGGCTTGTGTAACGGCTCTTACTTCCCCCCTTTGACCCGATCGACTCTGGATCATTGACGGAAATATCCCCATCGCGATAAGGTGGAGATGATGCTTTGGGGAGGTTGGCGAATTAGTTATTTAATATTATCTGTTTTTTTATTAAAAGTTTATTAAAATGTTTCATTAGTTAATCATAAGATATGATCCAAAAGTTTTATAATTAAGGTATGTCCTGTTTTTTTTTGGAATTCTAAAAGTTTGGCCTGTCCTAACTGACAGGAGTTTATAAAAGTTTGCTTGAGAGTGACATTTGTCGTTTCTTTGAAATTCTAATAAATAAGCATCAAAGAAGAATTTTATTTTTGATTGATTTATTTCCGTTATACAGGGTGGTCTGAATTATATTCCGAAAACTTCGGCAGCATTCTGCACCTAAAAGTAAGTTAAAAAGTTAGTATAACTAGATAGATATTCGAGTAAATTAATAATTTTCGAATCTTCCTGATATTAAAGATTTAACAAGAAGGTGTTTTAAAGTAAGCAATTGTAATGTCATTTTTAATAAGCAAGTGCTGCCAATTAACTGAAATTGTTCTGAAAAACACTTTTAAACACGTTTTTAATACACGTTTTAAAAATTATAATAAATACCACCCAAAATTAATTTTAATTTGCTAGCCTAGCGCGATATTATGCGCATTTTGAAAGGATTTATTTTTTTTTCTTTCTAAAAAAACTGCTTGTTTTAACCTAAATACTATTTTTCAAAAATCGCTAGAAAACTTACAGTTAGGTTTTAAAACAGCTTCAGTTGATTTTTTTAATTCTTGTCATTGATGACTTTTGTACTGAATCCAAATGTCTCGAGAACCTTTTCTCGCAGCGATTTTTACCAAAAGACATTTTTTACGTAGAAAAAGTTACAAATGTATATTTTTTTACTCAGTAGTGTAATAGAGGCACGGACAAAAAGTTATTACTCTTCAATACAATAAAAAAAGATGTAGGTGGCGCCCCCTACAGGTAACAGTCATATTGAAAATACTAAATCACCACAATACACCAAAACACTTTTACTTTTACACTGGGCGCGCGTTTCGCTAACTATGTTAGCATCATCAGCAGGTGATTATAAACTAAAATACAATCTACAAGTTGAGCGTTTATATACTCGTTCAGTGGGCGTGGCAAAATATAGCCAACCGAGTCAGAGCCCACCGAGCGTAACAGTTAAATTTCCGCAAATCTTTACATTTATTAATTCTGATGCTTTCATATGCATCTAATTGCCTGTAATTTGAGACTTGTTTAATTAATTTTAAATTATTAAGATCTATACAATGTTCTTTAAAAACATTGTATAAGAGAGAGAACATTGTATATATCTTAATAATTTAAAATTAATTAAACAAGTCTCAAATTACAGACAATTAGATGCATATGAAAGCATCAGAATTAATAAATGTAAAGATAGTATGAACAGAGACAACGGTCCAATTTCTTCAAGTTCTTTGTTCCTACTACTCTAGTGGTGGAAATTTAACTGTTACGCTCGGTGGGCTCTGACACGGTTGGCTAGATTTTGCCACGCCCACTCGGTGCCCACTGAGCGAGTATATAAACGCTCAACTTGTAGATTGTATTTTAGTTTATAATCATCAGCTGATGAGCTAACATGGTTAGAGAAACGCGCGTCCAGGGTAAAAGTAAAAGTGTTTTGGTGTATTGTGGTGATTTAGTGTTTTTATTTTGCTGTGTAACACCAAAGGTTCCAACCCTCAACTGTAGTCATATTGACATCGAAATTAAATTTCTCAAGTTAAAAAAACTCCAGATACTAATTTTGATCCCAATACCGAATTTAGCTCAAGAATTATTAGTAAAAATTTAAAATAAAAATGAATTATGATTACTGTTAGTTCCCAGTAGTTAGTACGCAGAAAAAAAATCGTGGGTGTTTGGGAAGGCTCGAAAGAAAACAATGTTTTTGCTACGTTTCGCGACTTTATTGTCGCTTCTTCAGGCACCAAAACATATATTAATCCATATGCCTACAAACATTCATGGCGATTCCAACCGCCAACACTAAGACACATACAGACGAATCGAACAGAAACTTAACGGGTATTTTTTGGCCCGATGTACACCGATGCTCGGTTTATGTGGTACTTTTTTTTCTGCACAAAAATGAATTTCTACACCCTGTATCTCCGAAACGAAGCATTTTGAGACATAAGTTTATACGAACTATTTTTACTTATTTTTATGCGCAGAATATGCTTTCGAAGTTTTCGGAATACAGTTAGGACCATCCTGTATGTTTGTCTGCGTGGACATTAACAATCAGTTTAAAAAAATATAAATATTATATTTAGTAATTATTTTAGTGGATATATTTTTTAGAATATTTGATTTCTATATCATAATAAATCTTAAGTAAATTTTATTCTTGGTTTGAGGTGAGGTGTAAATAAATATTTTAGAGATTTAATCCATTAAATATTATCTATTGATAAAACAAAGTAATTTTATGACGATTCGAGCCTTAACTTGGCCTTTTTCAAAATGAGTAACTTGAATTATTTGATCTTTGTATTAAATGATTATACTCTACTTGTTTCATCCTGAACGTAGATTGTTACTTGTTCAGTATTCCGGAAACTTCGGCAGCATATTCTGCAGATAAAAATAAGTAAAAAAGTTCGTATAAATGTATGTCCTAAAATGCTTAGTTGCGGAGATAAAGGGTGTAGAAGTTTCACTTTTATTTCGATTTTCTCCAAATAATTTATGAAATAACGTAAATATTTGGATGAAAACTGGTATCTGGGAGTTTTTTGACACGAGGAATTTGATTTTGATGTCAATATAACTCCTACTTATAGAGGGCGCCAGCTACATATTTTTTAACTGGTATGAAGAGTATTAACTTAGTCCGTACCTGTATAAAACTACAGAGTAAAAAAAATATACATTTGCGACATTTTTGTCTCTTGGGAAAATTGCTACGAGTAAAGGTTCTCAAGATATTTGAAATCGAAATTATCAATACCTAAATGACTACCTCACTAAATAGTTATTAGACTGAAATCATAAATTTGTAATGTTTTTGAGCCAAAACTTCAATATCATCATTTCTTCGCAGAAAAATTTATGATTAATTTAAAAAAATAAAAATTTCCCGAATTTATTATTTCAGCCAAATAACTATTTACTCAGCGTGTTTATTCTTTGTCAATAATGACATGTATTGAGTATTTCGATTCTAAATATCTTGAGAACGGCTATTCGTAGCGATTTTTACAAAGAGACATTTTTTACGTTAAAAGCCACGGAAATGTATATTTTTTCACTCAGTACTTTTATACATTTTTTTTATCAGTCATGAAAAAAAAAATGTATAAAAAATGGATAATTAGAGATGTACAAGTATTGGCCGAATTCTCCATAGGAAGTGACCACCGAATAGTTCGAACTAGAATTGAATTCAACCTTAAATCTGAACGACGAAAAATGATAAGGAAGAGGACCATGAGAAAATGGGTAACACCAGAAAATCCAGAAAAATATAGAGCAATGGCAGCTGAAAATTTAGGAAATCTGGAAAGAATGGAAATATGGAAATTGAAGATATAAATAATCACATTGTAACTATTTTAACGCAAGCTATTAAAGAAAATTGTCCTAAAAAGGATAATCAGGGAAACACAAAACTAACCCAAAACACTAAAGATCTGATAAAGCAACGTAGAGTTATGATAAACAAACACTCAGATGATTATAGGAAACTTAACAAGAAGATATCAAAAGAGATAAGGAAAGACATCAGAACCCACAATACCAACAAAATAACGCAACTCATTGAGAGAAATCAAGGATTAAAAAGTTTTCAAAAAAAGAGGCAAGCATAGGGAGAGCACTAATTCATAAATTGCAAAATGCAGAAGGACAGATAACATCAAGTAGAGCAGATATTCTGCGTGTTACGGAAAATTTCTACTAGCAGTTATATGACAACCCAAACCCTAGAAACTCGTATAGTACCATACCAACTGTGATGAATCAAGGCTCAGAAGAAATCCCAGATATTACTTTAAATGAAATATCGGCGGCATTAAACTTTATGAAAAATAATAGGTCTCCCGGTGACGACAATATAGCTATTGAAGCCATTAAAGAAGGAGGAGAAAAGGTTCTCAAGGCTTTGCAAATATTATTCAACAAATGTCTTGTCGAAGGAAGAACGCCATCAGAATGGGATAATGCCAATATAATCCTATTACATAAAAAAGGGGACAAAACAAACCTTACCAACTATCGGCCTATTAGTTTACTGAGCCACACATACAAATTATTCACAAAAATCCTCACAAATCGTCTCTCCCTAAAACTAGAACAATATCAACCAAGAGAACAGGCTGGATTTAGATCGAACTTCGGTACAAATGACCATCTGTTGGTGGTGAAGTCCCTAATAGAAAAATGTGTTGAGTATAATAAACCCCTCATTTTAATATTTGTCGACTACGAAAAGGCATTCGACTCTATCGATCAACACAAATTATTCAAGGCCCTAGCCGAATGTCGTATAGACACCCGTTATACTAACCTTTTAAAATATATATACGACCATGCAACAGCATCTGTATCGCTACACGAAAACACAAATAAATTCCGTATTAAAAGAGGAGTACGGCAAGGCGATACAATTTCCCCCAAATTGTTCATAGCACTATTAGAATATATGTTCAAAAGACTAAACTGGGAGGAAATGGGCATTAATGTTAACGGGGAAATGCTCAATAACCTGCGTTTTGCTGATGACTTGGTGCTGATTACAGACAAAATACACGAAGCTCAAAATATGCTAAAAACACTTAAACGGGCGTCAGATCAAATTGGACTACGCATAAATTATTCAAAAACCAAACTAATGACTAATCTTGTTATTAGTGGAAATGTCTCGGTAGACGGAGCAAATATAGAACAAGTATATTCATATAAATATCTGGGGCACGAAATAACAATTGGCCGCGATAACCAGACGCACGAGATACAAAGAAGAGTAGGACTAACATGGGCAGCATTCGGCAAACTAAGATATGTGTTAAAATCAGATCTACCAATGTGCTTAAAGAGGAAGGTGTTCCATCAGTGCGTTATGCCAGTACTTACATATGGCGCAGAGACACTTACACTGACGAAAAAGTCCATAGAAAAAATCCGTGTAGCCCAACGAGCTATGGAAAGAGCAATGCTTGGTGTATCTCTAAGAGACAAGATACCCAGTACAGTTATAAAACAGCGTACACGAATAACAGATGCTATATATCTGCTTAAAAAACTCAAATGGAACTGGGCTGGGCATATTGCAGAAGAACGGATGATAGATGGACCAAGCTAATACTAGAATGGCGGCCAAGACAAGATGCTCTCAGAAACAGAGGCAGACCTCCGACAAGATGGTCAGATGACTTGAAGAGATTTAGGGGAAACTGGATCCAAGTGGCACAGGACTGAGAAGAGTGGAAGGGTTTGAGGGAGACCTACGTCCAGCAGTGGACACTTCAGGCTGGTTGATGATGATGATGATGATGACTTTTATACAGGTACTTAACATTAGAAAAATCTACTACCAGGCAGGGATAGAAATAAATTCTGAGCTATCATCGACCATAAACCATGATTCTTCGTTTTGGTATACTTTTAACAATATTTGCAGCTGTGCTACATGCTGTGGTATACTATTTTTACCGTAAAGCAGGCATGCATTAATCTTTAACTTGCAGTTATTGTTCAGGCCTGTGTGCACTAGTGCTCTCCAACGGAAGACAAAAAGTCACGATGCAATTAATGAAAGATAACATAAGGACCCCTTAATATTACCATTATTAATATGAAAGATTAAATTTAGACTTTAATTGAATTTTAAATGCGAAAATACAATATGAAAAATAGTGTTAATTTTGTCAACCCTGCAACTCTTAAAGGTATTAACTATGAAAACAAATGCATACAACTAATTTTGTAGAGAATTTTTTGAGCTTCAGTTTTCTGCATAGGGTATTTTTTCGTAGGTGTCATATTTGCTGAGATATAAGCTAAAAAGAGTGGAAAAATTGACACTTAACTCCTCCCCACTCCTCGAGCTCATCGTCTATCTTCGGTGACTTTTGACACATATCAGCCCAGGTCTAGAGAAATCATTTAAAACCATTTTCAAAAGTGTGGGATTTTTTTCCACCGATTTCTCTAATTTGACTGGGCTGATACGCCTACAGTACATTTTATTTTCTTTTATATTAGATGCGCTGAACTGATTCCGCCTAAACTCTTTTCAATATGTTTTTCTCTCTCATTTGTTAGAAATTTTTTAGTACACTAAATGTGAAATATATTTGAAAATGTTTGCGGTAAATTCATTACTTTACAAAACTAACAGTTCAATATTTAACAAAATTAAGAGGACACGTTGAATGCATTAGAGTTAATCAGATCGTTAATGTTTGTGTTTCTAATGCAACAGGGTTAATTGCGCTTTCTGAACTAGTATGATCTTTGTAGGATGCTTGATTACTAATGCGGTTGTTTGATGTTCCTGCCGCATACAGATGAGGCTACCTTTAATCCATACTCGTAGTTGCATAATGGGTTTGTCAATGTCGTCAGTTTATTAAAGATATTTAGGTAGTTAACGCTTTCCTACATAGCCAATTAAAGTTTGATGCTGCCTCAAATATAAGTAAATATGCAAGATTTCTAAATAGAAATTGAATTCTTGAAACTGTTTACTAAAATATGACAAGAAAAAAATTAATTTGATAAGCTAACGAAAACTATTATTATAATTATTTAAATATTTGGTTAATAAATTTATAATCGAGTTTTTAGGATTCAAACAGCTGTCGAAAATACACTTTAAATATTACTTTGAATTATCGTTTCCGTTTAAACGATTAAAGAGTCATGATGGAAACGGGCGAAAGCTTTGGATTACTCAGGGTATTAGGAAGTCCTCGAAAACTTTGAAAGCTTTATTCAGAAAGAAAAATTCTACAGAGTATGATAAAAACTTATATAATTCGTACAATAAAATATATAGGAGGGTTATTAAGCAAGCTAAGCTATTGTACAATTCTAAGGTATATTTTGAATCGGATAACAAGTCAAAAGCTGCTTAGAAAATTATTAACAATAATATCCATAACACGAAAAAGATAAGAACTGTAAATTATTGCATAAGAGATGAAGAAGGCTTGGTGTTGAGTGATCAATACGAAATTGCAAATTGTTTCAACCATTATTTCAACGATTTGCCAAAAAAGTATTCCATCGACAATATAATACATCGAAGTCAGACGAGTCAAACGCATAGAACAATGATATTGAGACCTGTCAATGAATTTGAAATAATGGATGTAGTTGTGAAGTTAAAAAACTCAAACTCCGCTGGTCTTGATTGTATTTCTTCTGTAGTCTTAAAACGAGTTGCCGATCTAGTACTAATTCCGTTGACTTATCTGATAAACTGGTCATTTGAGGTAGCTATTTTTCCTGAATCTTTGAAGATATCTAAAATAGTTCCATTATTTAAAACATCTGATCCCCTTAATATTGAAAATTATAGACCTATAGCAATTTTACCGACAATTTCAAAAATAATAGAAAAATTAGTTCATGGACAAATTATGGAGTTTCTTAGGAAATATAACATATTAAGTTCATTTCAGCATGGTTTTTGCGAAGGTAGATCTACTCATACTGCAATTTGCGAATTTCTAAATAATTTGTACGTGAAACTGAATGATCGCTCGAAGTGTATCGGTCTTTTTATGGACCTCAGTAAGGCTTTTGATCTGGTGGATCACACAATGCTTTTATCAAAACTTCATGATTGTGGCTTGAGAGGTAAAATCTACGAATGGTTAGGGTCTTATCTGTCTGACCGTCAGCAGATTGTAGAGATCGGTGATGCGCGATCTGGGCAATGAAAATTCTTGTGGTGTACCACAGGGATCAGTCCTGGGTCCTCTGTTATTTTTGATCTTTATTAATGATTTACCGGAGGTATGTGGAGATAGAAGTATTGTAATGTTTGCTGATGACGCCAGTTATATGGTTTCGGAGGAAAATATTGATAGAGCAGTTTCAATGACACAACATATGCTTACTAAATTCTATAATTGGTTTTACACTAACAAACTGTTCTTGAACGCACAAAAACTAGCTTTGTTATATTTACACCCCTCTACTCGTACCATAAATGAATCACATTTAATTAAAGTAAACGGAAAATCGATAAAACAAGAACAGCATGTTAAATTTTTGGGTGTATACTTGGACAATAAGCTTTCTTGGGATGTTCACATAAATGAACTATGTCGAAAAATAACATCAGTTTCTTATGCTATATATAGATTAAAACAGGTGGCAGTCATGGAAGTTATTAGGTCATATTATTATGCCCAATTCTATAGCCGTGTAAAATATAGAATAGTTTTTTGGGGCAATTCATCGGACATACTGCGAGTGTTTAGGGTTCAGAAGCGGATAATAAGGACAATTGCTGGTGTGAGTAGAGCATCTACCTGTCGATCCTTTTTTAAAAAATTTCGTGTGTTGACTGTGCCGTCTTTATATATCTTTGAAGTATTGATGTTTGTCAGGAATAATTTTGCAAAATTTTCTCAGAATAAGCAGTTTCATGATTATTCAACTCGACGCCGCAGTGACTTGATATATCCAATACATTCTTTAACAGCAGTGGAAAGTAATGTGTATTACGTTGGTGTGAAATTGTACAATGGCTTACCTCTTACAATTAGGGAAATATCTGAGCCACAGTTATTTAAAAGCAAGTTGTGGAATTTTTTGGTTGACAGAGTTTTCTATAGTCTGGAGGAATACCACGCTTACAGCGGAGAACTTTAGCGTGTTTTTTTTTCTTTTTTTTTCCCATATATGTGTATTTTTAATATAAATATTGTCGTGAAAAATGTAGTAAGTATTAGATATTATATGTAATGTTTTTGTAGACTTGATCTATACATGTAAAACATGTCTTAAGGATTTAATAACTTTGTATTTTTTTTTTTTTTTTGTAATAAGCCGGTTTTAGCGACTAAGTCGGGATAATTCTTATCAACGACCTAATCGCGGTTCAACACAGTGCGAACGATAGAACAGGTAGAAAGAATTGTGGACTTCTGCATGGTAGAGATGATTCTTTCCAGGTTGTGAAGTTGGAGTTTTTTAAGGCTTTGAACAAGGTTTACGTCTACTAGGCCGTTACAGGTAAATATTATTGGTAATATAAAAGTCTTGCTCAAATCGTATATAGCTTTTAGTTCTTGCGCCAGTGCTTCATATTTTGTGTTTTTCTCTTTTCTTGCATTTTTAATATTTTCGTCTAGTGGTATTGTGATATCCAGCAGGTAAGCATGTTTTTGTTTTTAATAGAAGACTACTATATCAGGTCTATTATGCTGCACAGTACGATCTGTGATGATGTCAGTATCCCAGTATACTTTTACGTTTTCGTTTTCTACTATTTTTTCAGGTAAGTATCGGTAGTAGGGTGTAATTTCATTTAAAATATTTTCTTTTTTACAGATTTCTTGGTGTAGAATACTAGCCACCCGGTTGTGCCTGTCCAGATAATATCGCGGTGCAAGATAGGTACATCCAGAGCAGATGTGTTGAATTGTTTCCGGAAAGGCATTGCATAGTCGGCATCTGTCAGTAGGTAAATCCTTTTTGGCTATTATTTTTAGGAAATTTTTAGTTGGTATTTGCTGGTCTTGTATAGCTATAATAAATCATTCGGTCTCAGCTCTGAGCTCTCCATCTCTAAGAAACCGTAATGACAGATTTCGGTGAACGTCTGGGTTATATAAGTTGGATGGATATCTTCCATGCAAGGCTTTCCCTTTCCACTCCTCGATTAGTTCCTCAGCACCCCTAGTACCTGCAGGTAATCTTTGACCTGCTAAGTTTAAAGGTGTGAAATTCCGTCGGCGGTCTTAATAGCTGAAAGGAGAGGGTCATTTGATTGGTCAAAGTAATGCTGCAGACTTCTGATGTGCTTTTCATGCATAGCAATGAGACTAATAATTCCCCTTCCACCTTTGTCCCTTGGCATGTAGAGTCTAATGGTTGAAGCATGAGGGTGGTGCATTCGGTGCCTTGTCATTGATGTTCTGACTTTCCTATCAAGAGACTCCAGGTCGGTTTGTGACCATTTTAGAACTCCGAATGTATTAAGAATTACAGGTGCTGCCCACACATTGATCGCAGCTATTTTATTCTTCGCATGAAGCTCTCTCAATAACTTATTATTATTATTATTATTATTGATAATAAAATATTTTGATTTATTTATGTTGTGTTTTATTTATATTAATAAATATAATAATAAATGCAGGAAGTTTCTTGAAGCTTGAAAGTAAGAAATAGTTTTTATATATTTTTTTTTGGTATGTAGGGTTTTGTTTAAAATACACCTTGTTGTTTGTTTTGTATGAACACATACCGTAACTTTTTTTGAAATAAAATAACTCTGTTTTATACAGTTTTTTTGCAGAGTATGCAGCATTATTTTGAAGTAATCACTTGTGACTCAAATTTTAAAAATTTCCTGCTATGCGTTCAATTGTACCAACTTATTTCCTTGTAGAATAAAGTAAACTATTTTGAAATTAAAATGACAGACACATCTATCACTCTCAAGGATTTTGTCGTTGGACAGACTATATTTTATTTTGTAGATTTTCTTGCAGTGGCCCATAGGAAACTTTTTTGGGAAAATTTTTTTACTTGTTTATGCTGTCAAGTTAGAAATTAATTTATGTTGTATCTTTTTGTCTTAACAAGGTAGGATAGTGTTGCCTATATTGAACCAGTTCTTGTTAAATTGTACCTTACTTATTGTACTTTGTAATTATTTATATAATCATTCGATTCAGTTAACGCCATCCAAAACTCCATCGCCGTTTTGCAAAAAGATAATTTAATACGTCCACGTTTCATACTTTAACGTTGGATTATACTGCGAATGACGTGGAAGACTTGATACTTTGTCACTCCAAATAGCCAGCACGCCTAAAACACAGAATGCATTATTCCATTTGCGTAATAACGTAAGTATTTCGTAGACAACATCAGTACATAATCCCATCAGGTTACAGCGGCGTAATCCAGCCCGCTATTATAACGAATGCATTTAGGGTTGATACAATTCACGATCGTCGCAGTTAAACTTGGAATTAAGTTACCCGGTGTTAGTTTTGCTTGGAAAATTTAACTAGTTACGATTAGTCGTTTGAATATTTGTTCTGCTACTTTGTTTCAACGTAGTTTCTTAAATACAGGGTCGCTTTTATGTATGGAAACGGTCGATTATTAGGTAAAATATAGGAGGTACCGCAAAAAGTCAAATACAAACGTTATGGGGTTTTTAAATATCTATTAGCGAGTAATAAATTTAAGTATACAGGGTCGGTCATAAAGTCGTAGTACATAAAAGTTTTATTTTTTTAAATAGAACCCCCTGTATATTATTGCATATTTCAAATCTTCCTTCAATTCTAAGCAAAAATCGAAATACACACAATGTACCCCAAACCAACCGTTTCCGAGTTATTGACTTTTGAACATTTTGACTTAAATTTGATTTAATTAATTTCGATACAATTTGATTTAATTAATTTCGATATATTCAGTTTCATTTAATGATTGTGGTACATCAAACTTTATTTTTTTCAAATGGAACCCCCTGTATATTATTGCATATTTCAATTCATCCTTCAATTTTAAGCTATAATCGTAGTACACAATGTACAGGGTGGGTCAAATTCGACGCTTTTAAATGGAAACACCCTTTTCTATAAGAGATAGACGAAAACTAATATCGGTGCCTGGAGCTCAATTTTCATCAAAAACATGATGGTGAAAACCGCACATCGATATCTGTTACCGCTTCGGAGTTACGGGGTGTTTTTCAGAAATGTGCATTTTTCACAAATCGCTGTAACTTTTTTGCTATGGAAAATTTTGTATTTCTATTAAAACATTTCCAAAGCACCTTTTTACGTAGAATTTAATGGTTTAAGTATAATTTTTAGAGTTATCAACAGAAAAATTGACTTTATTTGGGACACCCTCTATATTTTTAATTAACTGAAAAGAACTTAAAATTACCTTTCCAAAAATATAGCACACTTGATATTTTGTTATAATCTCTTTCGAAATACAGAATTTTTAAAAGTTCGCCACTTTTAACTAGGAGGCTTTGGACCCCTTATTGATGATATGCCCTTAATGGAACTCGAAAACATATTTTTCCAGCAAGACGACGCACCGCCTCTGAACGCTGAAGTTATCAGCAAATTTTTGCAGCCAATTTCAAGAATAATTGAATAGCTAACCAACATCCCAGCCGTTGGCCGTCGAGGCCGCCTGACTTAGTGCCCATTAGGGCATTCAATCCCGGGATCCCATTTCCCGGGATCCCGGGATCCCGGTCATTTTTTCAATCCCGAAATCCCGGGATTGTATTTTCTTTAATCCCGGGATTTTCGGGATTCATCATTACATTTTTTCCTTAATTTAAATCGTACATAAGTCTTTCATGATAGTACAATATGCACTTATAAACAATCCTGAATATTTGATCAAGTTTGAAGATGATGAAGATCTAGTTTGAGTGATAATACTCTTGATCGGCTTGTTTTTTTTAAGAAATGTTTTCAAAAACCAAAAAAACCAAGTTTAGATCCTCATCTTTGTTACTGCATAAGTTGTTATTTTAGTATCTTAGTAATCCTGTGTTATGCTGTATTCGACTGGTTATGTAAATTAAATAAAAAATGTATATTTTAGTTCCTTTAATTTATTTTTTTTGTTAAATAAACTTATATGTTATGTTGTTTTGTAATGGGGATGACGTTTAATTTATGTTAATGTTTTTTTTGTTCAATAAAATTTTGTAAAGAAAGAAAATATAATATAATTCCGACGTAATTAATTTTTTCGTGAATCCCGGGACCAATCCCGGGATCCCGGAATCGAAAAATTATAATCCCGAAATCCCGGGATTGAAAATTTCTTTCGGGATTGAATGCCCTAGTGCCCATGGATCTAATCCTATGGATATATTTGCCGAAGAATAAAGGGTTCCTTATTCTTTCGTATAATCTAGACAAGAATTAGAAATACTTAGTAATTATGAAAGGGTATATTTCTCCCCTACTGAGTTACAGAATTCCGCGAGAAATGTTCAAAAACTGCCCCGTCTGTCCATAACAGAAGACGGTCGATATGTCGAACACTTGTAGCAAAATTTTATGTCTTGGTTTGCTATTTATTTTTATTGTTGTTAGATATTGTTTAAATGTGTTGATGTTGGTTAAATATAGTTTAAATTGTTATAAAATTCTGCATCTCTCATAGCAAATATTATTTTCGTTTTAATTGATGCTCACAGCTAGAATTTTTTGCATTACAGTCGGTGCCGTTCAAAGCCTACTTATTTAAAGCGAGCGAATTTTTATATACTCTATATCTCGAAGAGGAATCGAGCAAAATATCAAATGTGTTATATTTTTGGAAGGGTAATTTTAAATTATTTTCAATAAATTAAAAATATACAGGGTGTCCCATATAAAAAATAAAATTTTTTGTTGATAATTCTTAAATTATTAATTTTAAAAAAAATATACTTAAACCATTAAATTCTACGTAAAAAGGTGCTTCGGAAATGTTTTCATAAAAATACAAAATTTTCCATAGCAAAAAAGTTGATTTGTTAAAAATGCACATTTTTGAAAAACACCCCGTAACTCCGAAACGGTAACAGATATCGATACGCGGTTTTCACCATCATGTTTTTGACAAAAATTGAGCGCCAGACACCGATATTAGTTTTTGTCTATCTCCTATAGAAAAGGGTGTTTCCATTTAAAAGCGTCGAATTTGACCCACCCTGTACATAAATTGAAGAATTGAAATGTTAAGCGAAGATTTTGTAATTTCCAGATTTTTTTTCCAGGTTTGGGGTACATATTGTGTATCTCTATTTTTGGTTAAATATAAAGGAAGGATTAAAATATGCAATAATATACAGGGGTTCCATTTAAAAAAAATAAATTTGATGTGCCACAAATTTATGACCGACCCTGTATACTTAAATTTATTACGCGCTAATTGTAGGATTGATAGTTGATTGATAGTTGTAGGATTTTTAAGTATATGTATATACATATACTTAAAAATCCTACAACTTTTGTATTTAACTTTTTGCGGTACCTCCTGGGGTATCTATATACCCCATATAAAAATGGGGTATCCATTTAAAATAAGAAAGTTGCTGTCAAGTTCCGGTATTTCCGGAAGGAAGTGCTGCCATTTCTGAAAATATTTTTAATCGATAGATCTCGTTGTGAAACAGTGATGGGCAAAAAATCGCCGATCTAGATAATATTGTAGTTCTCTAGAAACTTCTAATGCGCGCTCAGCCTGGGACACCCTGTAGGTGTAGCTCTTTGATATTGATATTTTTTGAGAATACAAATGGGATGGACCAATAAAACAAGCAGCCAAAACAAGCCTCCTCCAGAACTTTATTCAAAATTAGGAGTTCTAGGACTTTTTTATTTTATTTATATTTTAAGTTCCAAGGAATATATCTTCAGAATCAAGAATTTACATTAAAAATACTTTATATTAGATTTTCCCTTGTTATTAAATAAAATTTCCGTGAAAACCTAACAGCTTTAACTCTCGTTAAATCGTATGAACGACTAATGGTAATGGCCCTCAGTTGTTAGTGCTAGTTATTCTTATCGCGTATGTATTTTTCATTATTTTGTTCATCAAGTTTTACATTGTTAGCGTTGAATATATTATATAATTTAAATTCCTTCTAGCGGTCGAGAAATTTAATTTGCTTCTATTAGTTTTATCGCGGTTATTTAATAAACCGCCCAGACAAACGTGATTTATGCATGTGCATGTACATATTTGTTTTAAAATTTTGTATTTCGCCACTTCTTTGTGTATTTTTCTGTTTTATTGAAATCTATTATAACTTTACATTTCAAAAAATATCAGTATAAATATATTGACTAAAATGTGCCTCAAATTAAATAAAAAATTATAAATATGAGATTGATAATAATTAGTGATTATTTATTATGGTATAATGTATAAGTCTTCTTCTTTCTCAGCCTTGTTCCATCCAGTGTAGGATATAGCCCTCTTCTAGGTTTGGCAAAGTTGCGTTACTGGTGCTTAGGTGTCCTTCCTTCCCCTAAGAGATGCAAGACCTTGTCGTTGGTGGGGAAGCTCCTGGTCAGGTGCTGGGGGCAATCCCCTCTAGCACTTGGCTTGGTCTAAGAAGCATCTCACTCATCGTCCTGTCCCTGACTGTAGTGTCGTGGCCAGGGAATTGCACCAAGACATATAACGATACCGGGCGGGGCTACGGACAGCCTCAACCTTGGGGCACCGGGGGCACCCCATTGTATTTTACCCCTTACTTCTACATGCGGGGCTCTGTAGAAGTGGACCGACTGTCCCTAGCGACTCATAGGAACACTATGAGATCTGATAATAATAGTAATAAAAACATCACCGGTGAAGCTGTGGGGAAACCCCCTAGCGACACTGGGAACAGTAACAATGAAAGTTCCAAGGGGCCAAACCCAAAGAGAACTACAGGAGAGGTGGCTGACACTTGCGTGAGACCATCCTCCGCAAGTGGCATACAAGCTACCACCTCCTCCAAGGGTCGGGAGCCTACCTCCTACCTCTAAACCCAACAGGCGACACAAGCTACCGTTTCGTCTACCCGGCCTGGGTCGTAGCTCCTCGACTGTGAGGGACACGGGTCTCCGTAGGAAGTCCTTGGACTGTATGATGAGTTATAACTCAAGAAAGGGGGACACAATAGATCTCTAAGGTCGCAGAGATTAACCCCCCTCCCACTTATTCTATTCTATTCTATTCTAGGTGTCCTTCAGTATTGTCTTTAAGTTCTCGGGCGCCACCTCTAGTTATTTTAAGTGGTTAGAGGCCCACCAGTTCGTTTCTAATACTTTTCCAAGGAGCGTTGATTTTCGGCGGTTGCATTTTTTCTGGTGTTTGTTGCTGAGAAATTTTGAATTGCCAATCCTGAACATGCCTGGCCAGTAATATTGGACGGCTATCTGAGTTATAGTCTTTGCAATTTCTAGATGTCCAGCGATCGGCTCGTCACACGGTTTTCTTTAAGTACGTTCAAACGTCCTGATTTAGAAACACAAAGTTTCCACGGATCGGTTGACGGGTTGTCCTTCATATTGCTGTAGTCATAGAAATGTATCGTAGAAATGTCGATATAACCGGTTGTTCTGAATGCGATAATCTGGAAACATATCGAGTCTTGTCGTGACTTCTGCCAGTTTACGTGAATACCAAGAACATTACTACTTGTCTTCGTCTCAAAATGGTTCTAGTTCTAGTCCTATAATACGGTCCATAAGGTGTTGAAAAGTACCTGCTAAAGAATGGAGGCCAAAAGTCATAACTTTGAACTGAAACAATCCTTTAGATGGAACGGTGAGAGCGGTAATGGCTCTGCTTTCCGGAGTTAAAGGTACTTGCCAATATCCTTGTCTAAGATCTATAGGTACTTGAAATGTAACGTGCCCTGCGAAATTTATCTAAAATAGCATTTATGTAGGGAAGAGGGTAACCATCCTTCTTGGTCATAGCATTGACCTTTTGGAAGTCTACACAAAATCGATACTTTCCATCCTTCTTCCTTACCATCGGTGAACTCCAAGGACTACCAAACGGTTCTATTATGTCTTCAGTTAGCATTCTTTCTAGCTCAGTGTTGATAACTTCTTGCATCTTTGGATTCTGCGGGCGGTATCTCCGTTTGATCGGTTCACAATCAATCAGTTTGATCTGATGTTCAATTAACGGTGTGGTACCCTGTATTAATTCAAACTGTGACAACTCTTTATTCAAAAATATCTTAAGACGAACTTCTTGTTCTGAGGTCAGCGTTAAGGCTTCCTTACAATCAACGGTATCCAGATTATTAACCATGTTAAGTTTTTTGGGAATATTTAAATTCGATTTCCATAATAATGTGAGATAATCTAAACGAGATGAGAAATAAATGGATTTAATCGGAAGGTTTTCTAATTCAGTTATTGAATAAGTGTATTAAATATACATTACGTGCTTATAAGAAATTTTTTATAAAAATCCGCATATTAAGTATGATATGGTCTCGTACACTTTCAATCAATAATTCGTCGGATATGTTTAATATAAAACCGGCTGTCAAAACCGCTCCTCTAAAAACAGTCGCTCGGCGTAGACTATTCGTCTCCCTCCCAGCATTGGTTTTGCCGGATGGTCGCCGGGTACCGACGATACCGACGGTACCGACGATACCGAGAACCGATCGACGGGTCTAAAGCTCCGCGCGCACTGAATAGGTATCGGCGAGAGCGAGCGGTGCGAGTGGCGCGACCGACATGACCGGTCGGAAAGTCGATTGTAGCCGCGCACTGGAGTCGCACGATCGGCGGTCGAGAGTACGTCACCAGCATAAATTTGAGCATAGACGAGGAGAAATTTATTCAAATTTAGTCAAATTCATTCGGCATTTCAAAAAAATATAAAGTATTATTACTATTTATACTTTTATGCAACTTTTTATATTTTATACTTTATGATGGAAATTAATATTATTTAGATCTTAACCAAACACACATTAATATATTTAGATCTTAACAAACCACATAAAATTAGTGAAATAGAGTGGAAAATGAGGATAAAATATACTACATGACTCTTAGCTTGACCGATTTTAACAAATTTGGTATAATTCAAAAGGGTTTAATTTGTTCTTTAAAAACAAAGCTAGATATGAAAAATAGTCAAATAAAACTTCTATTTTTAGTTTTTTAATTTAAAGAAGTGTCATTACAAATATTTATATATAGCTTTTATTTTAGGTTTTTAAAATCTTTGTTTTAAGTCAGTAGTAAATAAAACGAAACTTGTGTTTACATTTTGTTTAATGATTGACGTTGCCCAATTTATTCGGTCTTCTTCAGAATCTATAATATACGTATAAATAATTTTCTACGTTTGTGGTAAGAAAAAATTATATATTAAACACATTGTTAGTGATAAAATTGTATTGTATATTATAGATTCTAAAGAAGACTGAATTAAAATTAGTCGAAACATCAATCATTAAACAAAATGTAAACACAAGTTTCGTTTTATTCACTACTGACTTAAAACCAACATTTTAAAAACTTAAAATATAATAAAAAAAGTCAAAGGAAATTGAAAAAATAAAAAATATAAATAGTTTTTATAGTACCGTATTATCGAAAAAGAACGGCATCAGCGATGACCATGAAATGAAGGTCGGTGCCATTTTATATGTAAATTTATATAGGAAATGTCATCAATCGTCATTTCC
Source organism: Sitophilus oryzae (assembly GCF_002938485.1). Classification (NCBI taxonomy): domain Eukaryota; kingdom Metazoa; phylum Arthropoda; class Insecta; order Coleoptera; family Curculionidae; genus Sitophilus; species Sitophilus oryzae. Next base: position 215,168 of record NW_022147083.1, read on the forward strand.
CATCCAACTGGACGTCGCTTTTTTCTATCATACAGTAGATATATGTACAAATATTTTATTTAAACATAACTATTATTTTCTCTATTTGTACCTTTTACGGAGCGATCAACATAGTAACATAGGATGACTATTTATCAGCTGTTATTACTAACGTCAAAACAAACCACAAAAATTAAATAATATGATAAGTTTTTTGACGATATTTAAATTCGATTTTCAAAATAATGTGAGATAATCAAAATGAGATGAGAAATAAATGGGTTTAATCGGAAGGTTTTCTAATTCAGTTATTGAATTAGTGTAGTAAACAATATAGGTTACATGCTTGTAAGAAATTTTTATCAGAAACCGCATATTAAGTATGATATGGTCTCGTACACTTTCGATTAATAATTCATCGGACATGTTTAATGTAAAACCGCTCCACTAAAAACAGTCGCTCGGCGTAGACTATTCGCCCCCTCCCATGCATTCTCTGATTTCGCCTGATGGCGCGAGTAACGCCGATAGCTCGAAGCGCACCGAGCGCACCGATCTGATGCGGTGCGCGGGCTTACATTTATTTCAACGTAAACTGAAAATTACGTGCCGCTCGCTCTCGCCGATACCTATTCAGTGCGCGCGGAGCTTAATGCAGTGCGCGGACTTACATTTATTTCAATGTAAACTGAAAATCATGGGTCGCTCGGTCGCGCCGGCACCTGTTCAGTGCGCACTCAGCTTAAAGCGGTGGTATAGCTGTAGTAAGGAGCGGTTAACAGGAGGAACTGATAGTAGAACGGTGTACGGTAGTATGTTTATGTTAAACTCGAGTAAATACGAACCCGGCTTCTCTCTGATAAACATGCGGCAATAGTTCTTTATTTTTACACATATTTGTTCAAACAAACAATCGTTTCAAGTTCCTTTACTGTAAAAATGAAGAAATATTTAATTTATAAATTTTTTTAATATTAATATTTTTAGCAAAGGCCATGGGGTATCTTACTAATTATAACAATTAAGTAATAAATTATCTTAGTCTAATTTTATAGTACTTTATTAATAAAAAAAATAGAGCTTCATTACACAGCAGAACTTGTCGACAAAATTAATTGATAGAAATTAACACATAAAGTTATAACCGAAAGAGCAATCTGATAGGAATATAAGAGTAAAACATAGTATAGTTTACCGGTTAGTATTTTAGAATTATTCGAAAATACCTCAGAATTAGTTTCGAGTTTATATTGTAAAATAATTTTCAAAAGTCTGGAAAATTACGAGCTTGAGTTAAAATCCGAATACACTTTGGCAAAATAAATTCATGTTAAATCGCCTGGAATTTTAACCCTACTGGTGTTGGATGTAACAACTTTCTTTTAGATAGTAACCATTTTCATTAAAAGAAACTTAAAGTTTATAACTTGGCAGAGAGAAACAGACAAAGGATGCATAGTGCAAAAAAATATTTTTACTCGATAATTTTATTGCGCCTCCATATGCCGGTAAAATACTACGGGGAAATTAAAACAACTTTCGTTGCACGTCAGCAATGACAGCATGCGTCGTCTTATGGAATTTGCTGGTGGTCGTATTATGATGTGCAACGAGAGTTATTTTAATTTCCCCAAAGATAAATAATAAACTTCTTTATCAAAATTGGATAGACAAGACTTATAGTTTCATTAAACGTCAAAACATTTGTTTAAACTCATTTTAAAATACGGATCTATTTTATACTAACGATAATAATTCCTCCTAAAAATTCTTCTAATGCTACAAAAATGACAAAAATCGCTCGTCAGTTAACTTGAATAAAAATACAGTGGCACGTGGTTTAATCTCGAAATAATTAAGGATTATTGGTAATCGATTTTCTCTTTGCCAATAAAAAAATTAAAAAGGGTTGATATTGGAACTTTATTATGCTTTAGAGTATTGGGGTGTCAAAAAAATAGTGTATCTAACTATCGATGGGTGCTTCTACAGATAAAAATAAAACAAACTTTTACTATGAATATAAATATGCACTGAAATGCTTCCCAAGCTAGTTACAGCCCTCAAAATGTTAAATAAAAATAATATATTTTGTTTAATTTTAAGAACATTGGTAAACCGTTTTTCTTAAAATTTGGTACTCGTACACATATTTTAATGCCAAAGCGAATGGCGATAGTGTAAAATTCTGTAACAGCTCTGGATTGCACTTTCCATTCGGGTAGAGAATACTACTGGTGGTACTTCTTTTAGTTGCGATATTTTATGAAAATATATCAGAAATTTATATAATATTTTTCAGCAAACTTTATAATATTGTTTTAGTTTTGATGTATCTACATTTTGATTTATGATTTGCTAAATATAGCAATATTTGTCAGAAAGTGTATACCTTATTTCAATACCTACTAGTCAATATTTCTACAATTTCCATGGAGGGCATTTAATTTGGTGTAGCACTAGCTAATAGAAAAACGTTATGCGCATGGCTACTTCCTGGCAACGAAATGTGGGAGAATCTTCACTAATCAGGTTGGTTGAATGTGGATTATCTGATTACTAGCGTGTACCAGCGACTTCGTTCGCGTCGAATTAATCATTTGTAATTGTGATGATAAAGCAAAGCAAGAATTTCCATTAACATACAAACTGGATAAAATTTTCTCACATTTATGTCAGCATGAGAAAAAACAATATGGCGATATTATTATATAACTTGGTAATATTTGAGGGGTAGTTTCATCTCGTTGGAGTTTGACTTTCGAGAAATCCGTTTGCCAAAAATAATAAGCTTTTACGTCAAGCAGTTTAAGCAGAATCGTAGTTAAGAAATTCCAACTTTTGGAACACCCTGTATGATTTTTAAAAAATTTCAAAATATGTAAAAACCAAATAAATTATGCTTGTCCAAGCGTTTTCCCGAAAGACTAACCGTTTTTTAAATAACAAATATTGTAATATTTGAGGGGCGTTTTCACCCTCTTGGAATTTGAGATTCGAGAAACCCCTCCTTATCGAACCTCTACACCCCACAGTCAATCCGTTTGCCAAAAATCAGCTTTAAACGTCAAGCAGTTTAAGCAGAATCGTGATAACTCAATGGTCATATTTTATGAAACACCCTGTATAAATTTCTTTTTTAAGGGGTGAGTTTTTCCGAAAACTCACCCGTTTTTAAATAAAAAATATTTTAATATTTGAGCGATGGAATTTTGTGAACCAGAAGCGTAAACATTCCCGCATACCAGGCATTATGGAATATGAAAACACTCAGCTTTCCGACACATCTCAAATACTGGATGCTTTTGGATCATTTTTCCGAAGTGTATACGAACAGAAGCAGGACAATTGGGATGGCTGTCCTGTACAGCTACCACTAAATTGTGTTTCCCTGATTGGACTTGATGAATCTGATGTTCTCAACGCGCTGCGAAAACTGAAAGCTAAAGTCACTGCAGGACCTGACAGTGTTCCCTCTTTCATTGTTAGAGACTGTGCAGCGGTCTTCTCTAAACTTGTTTTAACTTGGCTCTACGTACCAATACTTTCCCCGATGCGTGGAAGAATGTGAAGATTTGTCCAGTATTCAAGTCCGGTAATGTCAACGTCATTGGTAATTACAGACCGATTGCCATTTTATCAAACTTTGCCAAGGCTTTTGAAATGTGCATATTTACGAAATTATTTCCCTAGATCCAAAACGAACTTTCCCCCAATCAGCATGGTTTCTTCCCAAAAAGATCTACTGTTCTTCTAAATTGTTCTCTGTTGTGACCGACTCAGAAGATTGTATACGAGTTCAGAATTCATTAAACTCCATCTTTGCCTGGACTGTTCGCAACCATCTACCACTCAACATACAGAAATGTAAGAAAATGTCCATAACACTAAAGCACGAAGAAATCATATACGACTACAAAATAGACAGCATTACAATGGGAAACTGCGATATGGTAAAAAACCTTGGCGTCTATATCGACAAGCGTCTCAGTTTTAACTATCACGTAGAGGAAATCTGTAAAGCGTCACTGAAGACACTGGGTTTTATATCACGCACAACTAAGAACTTCCACAATATTCCGTGTCTTATTGCTCTCTACAACGCATTTGTGAGGCCAAGGCTGGATTATGCTGCATTGGTGTGGTCTCCATTTTATAGTAGCCACGAGCAACGTCTGGAAAACGTCCAACGTCGTTTTTTAAAATTATTGTTTTTTAAAGAGGATGGAATATATCCTCCTCAAGGTTGTGATCACGGCCGATTGTTGAAGAGATGGAATTTCCTTTCGTTAAAGGATAATAGACTTCGTTCGTCTATCATATTCCTATATAAGTTGTCTAATTGTCTATTGGATTCTCCTTCTCTTCTCGGTGAACTTTGCTGGCATGTACCGTCCGTAAATACTAGAATGAAAACGATGTTTTATACAAAAACACCAAGTACCGGCCTTGCAAGCAGAGCTCCACTACATCGTGCCTGTTGCAGTTTCAACGACATCAGAAGACAGACAGATTTGGATCTCTTCCACAACTCCCTCCAAAGTTTTAAAGGGCATCTGGACACTCATTTCTTCAAACGTTAATTGTTATCTATTTTTTCATCTATCTTTTGTTTCACATATATACACTTTTTTTTCTGTATTTTTTTTTATATTTTATTAATTATTACTGTATTTCATATTAATATGTCTAAATTGTCTTTTGTATGGGTAAATACCTGTTAGGCAATAAAGTTATTATTATTATTATTAGCGAATCCATCCAACACATCAGCTCTGGATCTGAGAGTCTTGCGTCAGTTACACGGAAAAACACGACAACATAGCAAAGATTATCCACCTGGAAATGCTAAAGTACCAGAAACCTGAAAATAATTATTGTGAATACAGGCTACAAGAATTAGAGGAAAATGAACATCATAAAGTATACTGGAATACGTAAATACAGACAAACAGATCAGTAGTTCATAATAAGCCGGATATTGTTTGGGTAGATAAAAACGAAAAGAAAGCACTACTTAATCACTACTTAATCGAGCTGTACCACTAGATCACAACGTAGTCAAAACTGTAAGGGAAAAAATTTCGAAGTATCACGACTACCTATCATAGAACCTATCATCTAAAAGCAACCCAAATAATACCACTCATCATTTCAAGCAATGGTCTGGTTCATATTGATTTTGAGGAGAACTTAAAGGAGCTGAAACTACCAGAAAATATCACAAGTCAATGTATTAAAGCAGCTATTTTGGGTACGGTGAACATAGTCCGCAGAGTAATGAACATGGAACCTTGAATGGAAATATTCCGGCGACATGACATAAAGTACAACCGATAGGATCCTGATAAAAAAACGTTTTAAAAACAGCATATTTCAATAAAAATTTGGATTAAAATCATTAAAAGTCTTAACAAATTTAAAAACAAATATTTATACACAAAATATACATTTAAATACCATTTATTTTTTTCGCATTATTTCTCAGAATCAAATCAGTACTTACTCTTTATCAAACTTTAGTTTTTTCGTAATAATCATAAAAATATCTGATATTCAGGCAACACTACGCGTCATTGCCGAAAAGGACACTAGCGTATTCAACTTACTTTTGCGTAAAGCCACCGTTAGTAGTTAGTTAGTAAAGTTAGTAAAATCTTAAATGTCTGGAATGAGTTGTGTGTCGCTCGTATACGGTTTACTTGTCTGATGTTCTTGATGTTCCATATAGTGAATTCCGATAAACATGCTGATCTTTTCTTTGTGTGATCTCAGTATGAATAATATGGTCAATTATTTTATTAAATTTAGTTCTAAATAAAGTTATTCTGCGGTATAACCATGACTTTCGTAAACCTCATAAGAATAATTTTACCTAGATTGGTTCTCATTGAAAGGATAAGTACAAACGAGATATTTAAAAGAATGTTTTTTTATCGAAACTACTTCGTAATATGGCAATGTTGAGAGTTATTTTTTAAGAATATGATGTTAAAACTAAACATAAAAATGTGGTATGCGTAAAAATAATAATTATTGTGGTTTGTTTCTAGAATTGTTTGTAATAGACACCGATATATGATTAGGATTAATACTAGTAATTTTTTGTGTACAGGGTGGGTCAAATTCGACGCTTTTAAATGGAAACACCCTTTTCTATAGGAGATAGACGAAAACTAATATCGGTGTCTGGAGCTCAATTTTCATCAAAAATATGATGGTGAAAACCGCATATCAATATCTGTTACCGTTTCGGGTTACGGGGTGTTTTTCAAGTTTCACCCCCTTAGAATTCGAGTTTCGAAAAATTTCTTCTTATCGAACCTCTACACCCTAAAGTCAATCTGTTTTCCAAAAATCAGCTTTTTACGTCAAGCGCTTTAAGCAGGATCGTGATTAATCAATCACCAGATTTTTCGAAACACCCTGTATACATTTTTAACAAATCTTAAAATATGTAAAAAACAAAATAAAATATACGTGTTTAAGCGTTTTTTCGGAAACTTGATCGTTTTTTAAATAAAAAATATTGTAATACTTGACTGGTGGTTTCACCCTCTTGGAACTGGAATTCCGAAAAATCCCTTCTTATCGAACCTCTACACCCTAGAATCAACCTGTATGCCAAAATTGAGCTTCTTATGTTGAGCGGTTTGAGCAGGATCGTGATTAATCAGTATGTCAGTCACTTAAGGATTTTATATATTAGTATAGATAATATAATTATGTATACTGGAGACCAAACTAAAAATATACTAAATTTATAGGTAATATAGAGCACTTTTGCTGTTGTTGTATTTTTAAACTTAAGAACATATAAATAAAAAATACTTATGTCAACAATTTTTATTAATTTTCAAGGGGCCAATTGTGTAAGAAAAAAAAACAAAGAATTTGTTATCTCGAAACGTAAACTAATGTGCCAACATGCGTGTCGATGTTAATTCTCAATAGGATACTCAAAGTAAATTTGAGTAATTCCAACTATTATATCTATTATCCAGAACTAAATTATACAATTTATTAATTAAATATGTTTACGATTATTAATGGTGAAATTAGTTGGTTACGTAGTAATGTAAATTAATATCCACGCGTGCCATTATTATACCTCAATAGGATACACAAAGTATCCTTGAGTAATTGTAACGGATCAACTTCGATGCTCGAGATCGGACTGTGCCCCAGATTAGGAGGCATCTTCCTCAATTATGTTCTAAGCGCAAGATTTAGTGTATGTTATTAGAGCGATTAGATTGTGGAGACTGCCTATTTATTAGCACTTAATATACTTAGGTATTGGTTAGTCTTAACGTTAGTTAATAATTAGGTTCTAGACGGTAACTCTGAGAGATCTTATAGAATTCTGTAAAATATGTGAGAACATTCAGAGCGCATTATTATGCTTCTTAATATGTCATCAATTTTTCGCGGGATCCACATTTTATCGCCGAATATGAAAGGCAGTATTTGAAAGGGTTTTTTATGCATTTTTTTGTCCGTTAAGCATTATTATATTTCTGTTACATTATTATATTAATGTTAAGCATTTAAACCACTGCTGACAATTAGTCGCCGTTGGATTAACTCCAGCAGTGTTTACAAAAAATAACTAAAAAAATCCTATATGGGTATTTCGCCACTGCACTGTAAAAAAAGTAAAAAGTGTAAAAAAAGGTGTTATAAAAAGTTCATATGATAGGGCAAAAATAATATGTACAGACGACATTTCACTAAACAGAGATATAAACCACAAAAAATACATTAATAAAAAACGACAATCCACCATATTTTATTGACAAAACAATAATCGAAATACAAACCCCAAATCATAGACAGAATGATAACAATACACAATGTATACAACTTACAATTCCATACATACGAGGCGTTTCGGAAAAAATGAGGATAGGAAAACAATATAACATAAGGATAGGAAAACGTATAATAACGAAAAAAAAAGTATAATAACGAATAAAATAAGGATAGGAAAACAAATAACAAACAATATAACATACATTCAAAACACAAAATACACTTAGATCCATTTTATCACATACTGAAACAATTAATACAGAACATCAAACAAAAAATGTAATATACCAAATACCATGTGCGATAAATTTTACATTGGTGAAACATCTTAAATGTTAGCATTAAAGAACATAAAGATTATTTAAGAAAGGGAGATTTTCACAAATCTAAGATTTGTCAGCATTCATGGGACACAGGGCACAGAATAAATTTTTATAACGCCAAAATTATAATGAAAGAAGCGATAGCCTTTAAAAGAAAAATAAAAGAGGCTTTTTTAATTCAATCTAATAAACATAAATGTATTGCTCATGCATCTGTAGATGTTAGTAATGTATGACAATCGCTTATCGCTTCATTGATTTTAAAGAACATAACATACGTAAAATTTAAAAATAATCATACAGAAAGTTTGGGGCTTTTTGGTTTCACTTTATTAAGTAATTGTTATCAGGTAGTAATTGTTAATTTTGAAGTTTAACTATATATAATGTCATTTTAACAGAACGTCAACGGTTTCTTGTAGACGTATCTGTTTTAAAAAAGTAAAGTGTTCTCGAATAGTTGAATTTAAATATTCTAAATAATTTTTTTCTTTATTCTTTGTATTTTTTTGCTTCCGACGACGGAAAGAGATCAACTTTCCGAAACGTTAAGCATTTTTTTCTTTGTTAGGCAAATTTAACATAACTTCTGACAAGTAGTGTCCGTTTAGGTTTAACGAAGAAGTGTTTACAAAAAATAACTATTTATTTTGTAGATTTTCTTGCAGTGCAGTGGCGAAATACCCATACAGGATTTTTTTGGAGAGATGCATCCGCCACATAGGTATAGACATTTTTTAAAAAATAACTATTTATTTTGTAGATTTTCTTACAGTGGCGAAAAACCCATAGGATTTTTTTGGAGAGATGAATCTGCCACAGAGATATATACAATTTTTATTGATTTGTACATACACAAAATTGGTATAATATGTATAATATAATAATCTTTTTAAGGGATAGGATTTTTTATGGGAGCTGGTTATTTTTCTTATATACACTACTGGCAAAGGAATATTAGCAATAGGAGGTTTTCAATGCGATAAAAAAAGATGGTAAGGCTGCAAAATACACTGCAGAGACGGATAAAGTGTCTTTTCCCTACCATCGTATAGGGGAAGTGATCATAGAAATGATACGACGAGAGAGCCCCTGCGAGAGGGGGCGCCGGGCGGGTCTTTAAGACGCTTGTGTGGGGTCTACCGCCTACTAATAGAACAGAATCGAAAAAATAGAAACAGGACGGACAGTGTTGCCATTCAATTAAATCGAAATTATGTTGGCTTGTCAAAATCCTAAATCTTCTAATCCCATTATCTTGCCTACTTAATGAAATATTAAATAAAGTACGAAACAATTTTACGAATGTTTTCTCTAGGCACATAACTTCTTTCTAAAACGAAAAGTAACATGCAAAACTTTGATATCATTTCTAAAATAGCAAGTGCAATTCTATGAAATGGCAATACTGTACGATCTTCCTAGCAGTCGCCCCGACACAGTCGGTCGGCGGCGGCGCTTCACAAAGCCGCGGCTGTGACAAAGGAATTAGGCCGAAAAAAACTTTATAAGGAGTAGACGAACAGGGTTGCCGGGTTTGTTAGATTATAATTCCATACGAGAACAAAATTCTCGGTAGATCTTCAACAAAAATTAAAAGTACAGAAACGAAATAAAATATAATATTTAAGTCCAAAATTAGCATTCCTATGTGTCGTAATAATAGATCACTCAAATAAAATACAAATATAATAAATATAACAAGAATTAGAAATAGCTAGGTATATTATTTAATATTAAAAAAAATATTGAATTAAATAATATTAATATATTAATAAAAACATATAAAACTATAACAAGTAGGGATAGCAGTCACAAATTAGTGTAGCAGTCACTTTTTACCTTTGTACAAATTTTGATCAGTGATATCTAAAATTAATTTCATTTCAATGGGAAAGCTGTAGCAACTCTCAACTCTTTTTTCATATTAATATATTTTTTGACGGGAAAATCACTAAACTATTTGTCCGAATTTAGGTTGTTTTTTAACTTAAATTTTGTTTTTGTTTACATTTTTTGGGGAAAATATGGGTTCAACTTTAGTAGATGAATGAAATAAAATCTTTTCAAAGATATCAACTTCTTCGGGCATGTCGCCAATACCGCGCCTAATAAGGAGTAATAAGGATTTTTAGGAATATCCCTGTAACTCTGCAACTAGACAGAACGATGGCCTGTATGTGTGTTATTACTAAATAAAATTTAATAAAACAATAATAAAGTCAGATTATACAGATTCCAACGCGGCAGTCGCTTAATTTTTAGTCAAATAAGTGAGCTTTTTAAAAGTGCTTCTATTGTAAAAACTAAAGACGCAGTTGAATATATCGTTAGATTTTTCTTTAAATTGGTAGATCGGTAGCTTACCGACGAAACCGGTAGACCTGGCAACTCTGTGATGAACTGACGGGAGTCGGAATAGCGAGGTGCGGAGGCGCGGGAAGGGAAATAAAATAATGGCGATAAATAAAGGGCAGGTGGATGGGTATCATGAGTGGTTGGGAGGTGGCGGAATTTCCAAAATTTGTTATCTTATTGGAGTTTGTCTAAGTAGACAGTCGTAGTGGAAGTGGAAACGGGGAAGTTGTTGTCCATCTCTGTTTAAGCATAGACTTTTTATAGGCGTTTCATTTCAATGCATGTAATTCCTATGCCTAGAGATCCATTGCCGTGCCTGTATAAATAATATACCAAAATAACAGGTGATGCCGGGTGTTTTTCATAAGCAGCTCACGCCCTATAATTTTTTTATTTTTTTAGATATTTTTTTTTTTGATAAAGATTTGTTTGCTAGTATATAACATAAATAGGAACTGATTGATGTATTCCATTACTTTCGGTCACTTCATGGTTCACCCGAACTGACTACATATTTTGATTTTTAAATGCTAACCTCGGTATTTTTTTACTTTGTATGATAGAAATGAAATTCTAAATTGAATGACATATAATATGTCGACTTTTGATATTTTTAATTCTGTGCTAAAACCATCCATATTTAATAAATGAGCTTTTGAAAAATAAATTTAATCACCTAATGTTTATCGTGTCTGTTCCTGGCCGGCTAAAAGATGCCCAAATCATATTTTTTTAATCATAACTCATTTTTTTCAAATGGAAGGTGGGTGGCTCATTAGTATATTTGGCAATTTTTTTTGCGAATAATTTGGTACCAAATACTTCCTGGTTACTTCCTCTATCACCGAAAATGACTACAACTTTTGATTTTTAAATGGAACCCTCGTATTTTTTACTTTATTCGGTAGAAAATGACACTCGGAATAGAATGACATATCATATGTCAACTTTTGTCATATTCGCTCAAAAACAAATTGTATTTTAAATTTCAATCTAGAGTGCCATGGTTTTGTCAAAAACACTAATTGTTAATTAAGGAGCCTTGGAAAAATAGATTTGATCGTCCAATGTTTTTAGTGCCTTTCCTGGCCCGTTAAAAGATAACCAAATCGTATTTTTAATCATATCTCAATTTTTTAAAATGGAACGAGGGTGGCTCATTAGCATATTTGGAAAAAGCATTTTTTTACGAATAATTTGATACCACACACTATTTCGAGTCAAATTGTCGTTATGAACCGCAGGTTACAATTTCAAATAAACCATATACGAAAATGTCATAAGTTGACATATGATAAGTCATTCTATTCAGAGTGTCATTTTCTATCGAATGAAGTAAAAAAAATACCAAGGGTGCTATTATATTTATATAAATCAAAAGTTATAGTAATTTCCGGTGAAACCGGAAGTGACCGAAAACAATTGAATATGTCAATCAATCCTAATTTATGTCATATCTTAACATACCAAATCTCGTTTTATCTGAAAAAATTAAAAAGGTATTGGGGTGAGTCACTTTTGAGATGCACCCGGTATATTAACATACCAAATCTCGTTTTAAAAAACACCCGGTATATAGACAATTTGTAATAATAATATAGACGATTTAACCATACTGCCTACGTTCAACACCACAGATAAAATCAATATCATATAAAATTTTAGATTTGTCAGAACAGTATCATAAATTTATAAAAAAAATATGCATCAATACCGACAAATGTATAATTTATTTATTTTGCTATAAAAATTATTTTTTAATTTAAAATTGTTGGTTTAAATTATTACATTCATTTGTTAGAATATCGTTTAAAAAATATATAGGTATTTATTTCAAAATCCAGGTGGTCACTCCCGTTTAAATTGTTAGGATGTAGAAAATATTTTTAAAAGAAAGTAAAATTAAAAAAATATATAAATTAACCTAATAATAATAATAATTTTTACCCTAAAACATCTGCTAAAACATCTATAATTTTTTTTTTCGAACTGTCAGAATTGCATTAATAGTACATCAAATAAAAAAATAGATTTTTATAGACAAAATAAGCATGAAAAAATACGGAATAATGTTCTAAATTTCAAACTAATAGATGAGGTATCGTTACATCAAATATTAAATTCTATTCGGTCTAATGCTGTCGGTGAAGATGATTTATCAATTAAAGCACTAAAGCTGTACATGCCTTACTGTGGTAAAGCGGTAATAAATATAATTAATACTTCTATTTTAGACAATGTCTATCCCGAAATATGGAAAAAAGCTATTATAACACCTCTCTGTAAAATTTCCAAACCTTTAAATAACAACGATCTAAGACCCGTGAGTATTTTGCCAGCAATTTCTAAAATTATAGAAAAACATCTACATAATCAAATTGTTTCATTTGCAGATTCAAATAAACTAATACCTGAATGCCAATCTGGTTTTCGTAAGAACTACAGCACTACCACTTGTTTACTAAAGCTGGTTAATGATATTAGAACAAATCAAGAAAATAAAAATATGACGTGTCTTAGCTTACTAGATTAGTAAAGCATTTGACACTCTAGACCATTCATTGCTCCTAGCAAAATTACAGTATTTTGGATTTTCAGACGGCTCTTTAGAATTGATAAAAAACCTTTTAAAAGATAGATCACATTGTGTTGTCATGAAACGGGGTAGTTTAAAACAAAAATCTAGTTATATTCCTATGATTTCTGGGGTTCCTCAAGGATCTATTCTGGGACCACTTTTATTTTCGTTATATGTAGCTGATATGGATAAGGAATTACAGTTTTCTAAATTGCAGCAATATGCGGATGATTCTCAAATTTATTGCAGAATAGATACTAATAATTTGGCACAATTTCAGTTAAATTTTAACGACGATCTTAATAAAATTAATAAATATGCTCTAGATCATAATTTGAAATTAAATGCCGGTAAATCTTGTGTTATAGTATTTGGTAGTGATATAAACAAAATTACAAATACGGCTGGTAACATGAATATCCATATAGATAATGTTGCGATACCCATTGTTACAGAGACTAAAAATCTTGGAGTTTATTTTGATTCGAAGCTTTCATTTCAGGCACATATAACTACTAAATTAAAGGCTGCTTATATACGGTTGAAGAATTTTTCGTCTCTTAAGAAATATATACCATCAAAGACTAAGTATCAATTATGTGACACACTTATTTTATCTTTATTTGATTATGGCGATGTTGTTTATGGTACATCCATAAACGCTAGATTCTCTAGAAAAATCCAAATACTTCAAAATTCGTGTCTACGGTTTTCTTTTAACATTCCTTTTAGAGATCATATAACGCCACATCTTAAAAATTTATCTATTTTATCCATGACTAACAGACGACAATTTCATTTAATGACATTCATTTATCGAATTTTAACTACAGAGCAGCCTCCCTATTTGTTCTCATTGTTTCACTACGTTGACCATGATCATTTGACTAGACAAGTGCATTATTTTAAAATTCCTCAACACCGAACAGCTAACTTCCAAAAATCTTTCAGTTTCATGGCGCCACATTTGTGGAATAATATTTCTAATAACTTTAAATTTCAATCCTTTACAGATTATAAAAAACAAATTAAATATCATTTACTAAATTCGTAAATATTATAATTTCTTCGACTGATTTGTGAGATCTTGTTCTTCTGATATGCCCGTCATTGGTTGCTGTTCCGGTTTTTACACTGTTTCATTATGCCTCTCTGCTTATCTCCGCTCGTCCCTGATAAAATTATATTTTCACTTTTTTTATATAATTTTAATTTTTTTTAATTCTGTTTTTTTTTGTAATTTAATTTATTTCTATTTTGTATTTGGGGTCGCACCACTCTGGCACTTTGTGCCATTGTATCGGTTTTTTAATCGCGGTGCGATCCCTTTAGACACACATTTATTAATACTAATATTATTCTGTAAAACTTAATGGGGTCTAATAAAGAAATTTGAATTTGAATTTGAATTACTAATATTTGTGTTTAAATTGGATGCTAAAATATTTTGATGATTATTTAAATAAAACTGATAATTTTAATAAAAAAAAATAGAAACAGCTGTTTTAAGCTGTTTAACATTATTATTAAACAAATATATATGTCAATTTATTATTTATCTGGGAGAAGCTAACCTCCTGACGACCTAGTTGTTGCAATTGAATCATCCGTCGAAACAACACAGTTGAGAGATGCATAAAGTTTAATTTTATTGTGCTGGATATAAAGTTGTTCAATTTATTTTAATAGTACTAAACTAAAAAGTCTAAGCTGATTTTATTACAGTTTTTATTTTACTACTTCAAAAGATCCATCCTAATCCCCTAGTTACTCGTGTATTTATGTTCATAATATATAATAGCGTATTTAAAACTTACTCGAACTTGTATACCGTGCTGGCAACTGTTACTTTTGGGTCGGTATTTACATGCGTGGGAGTAAATCGCATAGGGATCTTATTAAGTCGAAGTGAGAGAAATGCGACGGTGTGCTGTTGCGGCGTTGCCACATTTCTCCGGCACGCCATTCTCTATCAAGTAAAGTAGAATCACCATCGCAAACTGCTTATTTTTAAAAGACTTTTATTTTCGCTTCGCAGCCTCTTCCAAGCAAAATCACGCGCAAAATATATTTGAATAGTTTAATCGATTAAATTTATCGGTCTCGTGATATAATACATGATAAATAAATCGGTACTTGAATATTTTAAGCGTTTGACTATTTTGAGTATTGTGGTATTTTAGTATTTCGGTAATTCTCAATTTTTTATGTTATTTTTAGATTTCAAACTAAAATACAGGGTGGCGCCTCTCATACGCCGCGGAGGCTCCAAGGAGAACGACAGTTTGTATTGAAATGAAATTTTGTGAGCATATGTAGGTAAATTCAGAGCACTTTTTAAAAATATAGAGAGTTCTACAGGGTGTCCCCAAAAAAAGTTACATATCAAAGTTGTGTTTTTTATAATGGAACATCCTATATATTAATGGATTTTTGGATTCTGAGAGAAAAATAAAGGTGAGTTTTATAACAGAAGTATATGACTAAAATGTAAAGTTTTTGATATATTTAACATTTTGTAGAAATAAAGAACAATTTTTAAATTACAATAAAAGCTACCTAAATTGGAATTTACCCGGTATAGCATAATATTTAGTTAAATTAACTATTATACTTTAAATCAAATTAAAACTTGGTCCAAAAAGTTATACAGGGTGAGACAAAATTAATATTGAACATTGGTCACCGTTAAAAGCATGTTACTCTTTTATTTTAAATGGAACCCCCAGTATATTATTCCGATATTCAATGGAGAATTAGTGTTTCTTCAAAATACTATTAAGGTTGCCTATCCCTCAAACAAAGATTTTCCTAGATATTTTCATTTACATGATTTGATCTGAATAGAACTTTATTATTTGATAAAATCTAGGTGGCTGTGATATGTCTGACGTTAGTTCAAATAGCTGTCTAATTAGTCCAACTTCAAAAACTAGTTATCATTTTGTGTTAGTTAAAACAAAAAAATTTCTCAGAAATTTGCCGAAAATGCAAACTTATCCTACATCAGAGAGAACTGATATGATTCTATTAGTGGTGAATGCAGTATGCATTCACCAATTAATAGGATACTTAAATGCTTATGATTTTAGCTAGGCTGGACTTTTTTATGGGGATATGTTAAAGACAGTGTTTACAAAACTCGACGTAGAACTCCACATATGCCTTTTAAAATGAAAAGATCCTTTTAAATGCTTATGATTTTAGCTAGGCTGGACTTATTTATGGGGATATGTTAAAGACAGTGTTTACAAAACTCGACGTAGAACTCCACATATGCCTTTTAAAATGAAAAGATCCTTTTAAATGCTTATGATTTTAGCTTATTCAGGCTGGACTTTTTATGGGGATATGTTAAAGACAGTGTTTACAAACTCGACGTAAGAACTCCACGATATGCCTTTTAAATGAAAAGATCCTTTCGCAAAATGCTTATGATTTTAGCTAGGCTGGACTTTTTATGGGGATATGTTAAAGACAGTGTTTACAAAAGGACGTAGAACTCCACATATGCCTTTTAAAATGAAAAGATCCTTTAAATGCTTATGATTTTAGCTAGGCTGGACTTTTTTATGGGGATATGTTAAAGACAGTGTTTACAAAAACTCGACGTAGAACTCCACATATGCCTTTTAAAATGAAAATGATCCTTTTAAATGCTTATAATATCCAGGCTATACAAAGGTCAACTAAATTTTAGCTAGGCTGAACTTTATGGGGATATGTTAAAAGACAGTGTTTTCAAAACTCGACAGAATCTCATATGCCTTTTAAAATGAAAAGATCCTTTAAATGCTTATGATTTTAGAGCTAGGCTGGACTTATTTATGGGGATATGTTAAAAGACAGTGTTTAGCAAACTCGACGTAGAACTCCACATATGCCTTTTAAAATGAAAAGATCACTTTTAAATGCTTTATGATTTTAGCTAGCTGGACTTTTTTATGGGGATATGTTAAAGACAGTGTTTACAAACTCGACGCAAAACTCCACATATGCCTTTTAAAATGAAAAATCTCCTTTTAAATGCTTATGATTTTAAGCTAGGCTGGGACTTTATGGGGGATATGTTAAAGACAGTGTTTACAAAACTCGACGTAGAACTCCACATATGCCTTTTAAATGATTGATCCTTTTAAATGTTTATGATTTTAGCTAGGCTGGACTTTTTATGGGGATATGTTAAAGACAGTGTTTACAAATACTCGACGTAGACTTATTCCACATATGCCTTTTAAAATGAAAAGATCCTTTTAAATGCTTATGATTTTAGCTTAGGCTGGACTTATTTATGGGGATATGTTAAAGAACAGTGTTTACAAAACTCGATCGTAGAACTCCACATATGCCTTTTAAATGAAAAGATCCTTTTCAAATGCTTATGATTTTAGCTAGGCTGGACTTCTTTATGGGGATATGTTAAAGACAGTGTTTACAAAACTCGACGTAGAACTCCACATATGCCTTTTAAAATGAAAAGATCCTTTAAATGCTTATGATTTTAGCTAGGCTGGACTTATTTATGGGGGATATGTTATAGCACAGTGTTTACAAAACTCGACGTAGAACTCCATATGCCTTTTAAAATGAAAAGATCCTTTTAAATGCTTTATGATTTTAGCTTAGGCTGGACTTTTTTTGGGGATATGTTAAAGACAGTGTTTCATAAACTTCGACGTAGAACTCCACATATGCCTTTTAAATGAAAAGATCCTTTTAAATGCTTATGATTTTAGCTAGGCTGGACTTTTTATGGGGATATGTTAAAGACAGTGTTTACAAAACTCGACGTAGAACTCCACATATGCCTTTTAAAATGAAAAGATCCTTTTAAATGCTTATGATTTTAGCTAGGCTGGACTTTTTTATGGGGATATGTTAAAGACAGTGTTTACAAAACTCGACGTAGAACTCCACATATGCCTTTTAAAATGAAAAGATCCTTTTAAATGCTTATGATTTTAGCTAGGCTGGACTTTTTTATGGGGATATGTTAAAGACAGTGTTTACAAAACTCGACGTAGAACTCCACATATGCCTTTTAAAATGAAAAGATCCTTTTTAAATGCTTATGATTTTAGCTAGGCTGGACTTATTTATGGGGATATGTTAAAGACAGTGTTTACAAAACTCGACGTAGAACTCCACATATGCCTTTTTAAAAATGAAAAGATCCTTTTAAATGCTATGATTTTTAGCTAGGCTGGACTTTTTTATGGGGATATGTTAAAGACAGTGTTTACAAAACTCGACGTAGAACTCCACATATGCCTTTTAAAATGAAAAGATCCTTTTGAAAAGACAATCGTTTTATGCAGTTAAGAGGAAAGGAAGTATTTTGAGCATTTGGTTTCATCTAGCTAATTTTTGTCACATAATTATAGGTTTATACCTAGTTTTAATTCTGTAATAATTAAAATATGTTTTAAACGTGTATCTTTTTATTAGCGTTGAGTATTTTACTCTACAATCTTTAATTTTTGTTAAATTAACAAGTTATATCACACAGCCACCTAGATTTTTTCAAATAATCAAGATCTACTGACGCAAAATCATAAAAATTAAAATATCTAGGAAAATCTTCGTCTGAGGGGTAGGCAACCTTAATAATATTTTGAAGATATGTAAATTCTCCATTGAACGCCGGAATAATATACTGGGTGTTTCGTTTAAAATAAAGGAGTAACTTGCTTTTAAAAGTGACTAATGTTCCATATTAATTTTGTCTCACCCTGTATAACTTTTCAGATCAAATTTCAGTTTATTAAAAATATAGAGGTATCAAACATACAATGGTTGCACTAACTAATTAAATATCAGGCTATACAAGGTCAACTAAAATTTAGGTAGCTGTTATCGAAATTTAAAATTTACTCTTCATTTTCACAAAATGTGAAATATGTCAAAATCCTTAGATTTTAGGTATATGCTTCTTTAATAAAACTCACCTTTATTTTTTTCCTAGAATTCGAAAATTAATTAATATATAGGGTGTTCCGTTAGAAAAAACACAACTTTGATATGTAAGTTTTTTTGGGGACACCCTGTAGAACTCTCTATATTTTTAAAAAGTGCTCTGAATTAACCTACATATGCTGCCAAAATTTCATTTAGATATAAACTACCGTTCTCCCTGGAGCTTCCGCGGCGTATGAGAGGCGCCACCCTGTATACATAAAATTTATATTAACTTAAAACAGAAATAACCTTTTGTATGTTTTTAATGTTAATAATTTTCTTTTTATAACTAAAAGGAATACATTTTGTATTTTTGTAATTGTTCTGTATATTATATTAAGCAATATCTTAACTCATTTTTATCTTCTATATTATTTTAATATTAAAGTTAACTAGTTTTGATATATAAGCATTTAAACAAAATATTTCTACCATACGCTCCCTTATTGATTTATTAAACATAATTACATTAAAACATAAGGAAAATTTAGTTTAACTTAGTTTAACTTAAAGATAATAGATCGTAATTGTATTATTTCTATTAACTACAAATAACATTTGAAATAACGGAATGTATGCTTGAAATATGTTTTAACTAAATATTATAATTGTATCATATTCAAATAGCAAATGATTTGATTTACGATTTCATTAAGATCTTCCAGCACAGATATAATGAAATGTTAGTTGGATTATACAAGCTGTCCCAGAAATAAATGCAAATATTTTAACAGATTTAACAGTTTATTTTAAGTTTTTTAGAGTTTGATGTACAAACCAAAATAGTATATAAAGATTAGAAATTCATTGAGGCTGGTAATGTTTCTTTAATAATTATGATTAAATTATATATGACTTAACATATTACCTATAACTCAAAATAAAAAAAACAATATCTGTTTATCGTTTATTTACATTCTAGAGAAACCCATTGTTTATTTCTATTGCTTCAACAAAACATAAAATATATGAAAAAGCTTCTTTTGTATAGTCCCTGACCTGACGGCAGGCCGGAACCCTACTTGATTTCCGCCCAAGTCCCTAAGGACCCAAATAAAGTCGAAAGCAATATGCAATCCTACATTTAAGATAAAAATTCGATCAGATATTAGATGCGATAAAACCTTTTTTAGCATAAAGATTTATAGAATAATAAATTGTATGGTAACATATAAAGCCTAATAAATTTTATTGTTTGATGTTTATGTCACGTCATAGAATTCCTGTTTCTATTTTATATGTAAATTTATCTTTTGCAATAACTTATTTGATGTAACTTGTGTAATATAGTACTTGATCTAATTGTTTCAACATCTCTCTCACTTGATTGACCAATAATTAATCTTGACATAATGTCGTGATTGGCGACAAACCCAAACCTGCAGAACCATGATACAAATAAAACAAGGTAGGATATTGCGCAGGTTTTGTCACTGCGTCACAGGTGCTTAGCTCCGCGCGCCAATTTCAAATCGTCAAACTGATGACCCATAATAATGTGAAAATTACTTTTCAAATGTTATTGTAAATGATTTGACATAACTCTTGAGGTTATGTCCTATTTCTTCCCTATTTTAGGTTTTTTTTTATTAGTGGCAATTGAACAATATGGATATTTTTTGTATGGCGTATGATGTCACAGGTGATATGCGCAAATTGAACAAAATTTGAGCCGAATATACTTTGTTTTCTTTGTATCATGCTGCAGTACCACCTATAGAACTAGATATCATGCTTGAGAAGAAAGAGAGGGCCGATAAAATTATGCAACTTATTATCATCAGTCAAAATGCTCTGTATATTATTCATATATATACTAACTAACTATATTGACTCCAAACTGCATTCTGTGAAGCCGAGCCGGTGAAATGGGTATATAAATCTTCTGAAGGAACTTGCCTAAGTCGCTCAGTTAGCGGAACACGAGCGTAGTGCGCAAGACTGGATTTTGAATTATCGATCGGATCACCAGACCAATAAGAGACTAGACGCTAGCACCAGCTGTTCATTCGTACGGCTCCGTCCAACTTCGTACGGCTTTCGTTTGTGTTCCCGTTCGACAATTGGCTAATCCCCAGAGCAAGGGCTAATCGATATTCGGAATTTTGGAGTTGCGCTGTTGCGCCAGTGTCTCGCTAACAGATGAACTTATGTGAAATATACATGAACCGGTTATCTAGTTGTCTCTAACTCGGCTTCAACTCCAACACATTGCAGAGATAGGCGATAATCAGTATATATTTGATATGTATATGATATTATTACATTTTTGGGTTCCATGAACTATGAGCTGTTCAGGGTGTCCCCTAACCAGACGACTTCATCACTGAGTGCGCCGAGACGACAACCATTCGTACCATAAACTTTGGTACATCTGATATTAGAGATGGACAATTACCCTCTGTAAAACCGTCCCAGAGACTGGCTTTTGTCAAAGCCCTGGGACCGTATGATGATTTATAACTCAAGAAAGGGGGACACAATATATCTGTAAGTTTCGCGGTGATTAACTCTCCTCTCAGTCATTCTATATTTTACATGCATTATTTGTTTACTATATTACATTTTTGTGTAGGTAATACCGTATTCTTACCTTTTCTTAAGTGTATTTTTTCATTCCTCTCGCAGCTATTTAAGGCCGAGCGAACTAAAATAAAATCATAAAACACGATTTTTGTTTATTATTTGGTCTTTATTAAGATTTAGTGTCGTTATATAGATGTAATAAATATAAATGCCTCTCTACTTAATCATTGTAAGAAAAGATGAAGTAAAGGAGGAGATAAAAGCTCCTTGGCAATCCTACGTCTTTTAGATGAATACAGGATTCGTAACAAGGTAAATGATAAATGTCTTTTTTAACTGTCAAAAATGTTATATAGAACGTTAAGAAGTTATGCCTACAAAACTAAAAAAAAGGTATACATTTATATAGACAGGTTATAAAAAAACAGCTATTATTGGGTGTCCCAATATTCCGTGAACATAAAACAACTACGTATTTTTCGAATCAAAGTTGACACAATTTATCTCTACGTCTTAACCCTCCGGCAGGCGCGTACTTTAAAATCACACGACCGCACAATGGATCGAAGCATAGGAAAATAGGGACATTGACTTATTTCGAAATTAATACTTTTATTTTACTGTTTTTTATGTACGACTTTAATAAATACAACAAAAATCTAAATTAATATGGCATTTTGTACCATATAGTTTACAAAATATACAGGGTGTCTCAAAAAAAGAACTAATATCTAAAACAAAATATTATAACAAAAAGAAATTGCTTTCTCTGTTACAACTAAATTAATATGGCCTTTTGTACCAGATATTTTAAAAATATACAGGGTGTCTTATAAAAAGACCTCATCTATAAACAAAAGAGAAACAAAAACATTATAACATATGAGAATTCCTTTCTCTGTTAAATCTAAAATTAATATGCCCTTTTGTACCAAATAGTTAACAAAATATACAGGGTGACTCAAAAGAACAAAAACATTGCAACATGAAATTATTGGTAAAATCCTAAGTAATATGCCCTTTTGTACCAAATAGTTAACAAAATATACAGGGTATTTGACTCACAAAAAGAACTAATCTCTAAATAAAAAAAGAAAACAAAAAAATGTTATAACAAAAGAGATATGGTTTCCTCTGTTAAATGCTATAGAATTTTATCACAGCTACGCATATCAGTTATATATGGATCGGAAGACAACAAAATATTATGTAAAGTGTCTTCATTTGCAAAAGTTCTGTTAGACCTTCTTGAACGGCATTCTCTATATTTCCGAAAGTATTTATTCCTAGACTCTGAGGCCTCTTCAGACAGATGCCTATCGAAAACCAAAAATTGCTGATGATTTTTGCTCCGTGTATCAAAATTTTGTAGAGAAGATGGCATGTAATACCATCTATAAAGGTTAACTCTTCTGCAGTCTCTTTTGCAAATTTATTAAACTTTTCGGCATTTATTTTTTTTTCCTGAAACCAAAACTTTGAGTAATGTATATAGTCTTTCCAGCAATCAATTCATCGATTCCTGTAATTTGTTATGACTTTTCGAAGTTTCGAAAAAATCTTCTCGTAGTGTTTCCATCGTTAGTTGTTCCCCATCCCTGTTTATCGACATCGACTATCAAACCCATTTCCTCCCTAAATCTAAAATAAAATTGCAAATATATTCTGCAAAGCAACGCGTGATGCGCGTCCACGGCAAACTCGACAAATTGCCGAATACCGAATACCAAAACGAAAACATTTCTGGGCCTTTCAACCTATATGTCTTATGTATTGTAGTGTAATTCAGTCCCACTCCAATGTTCTTCGACGAATATACTTACCTATATCGGCAAATTACAAATTGTTTGATGGTGCACTGTGCGTGCATTGCATAAATTCAAGGATTTTGACAATAAAAACATTATATTTTTTGCAGTGGCACTTTGGGGCAGCCAATTTTTTTATGATATGTGCTAGTAAAGGTGGCTCTTTACATTGCACGTAATATCTCCACTTACATCCGCTTACATTTTTTTTGTAATTCAAGAAAACTTTATATTTTTAAGTCTTAATGACATAAATAAAAAACAAATGAGTTTTTCACTTCTGGTGTGACTTTTTTTTAAATTTAACAATCCAATACTATAGCCCAAGAACGCTTCTAATATGTCGTTATATATAAGAAACGAATATCTTTTACATCCATTTTAAAATTACAATCAAATGTAAGACTCTTTATCTACCAATTTGAATGATTTTTCAATTTACTTCAAATTAATGGTGCTCATATGCTCAATAAGTAAATAACAAACAGACGTATTGTATATGTTTTACAAGACTAGAATATCTCGTTAACACAAATATGTAAAAAAATATTTAAATTTGGAACTCTTAAATGTTTAGTCTTCTTCTATAGGTAGATATTCTCACCAGTGATACAATTGATTAGTCTATCACGATAGTCTATTTGCGAAAAAAGTTTGTTGCTTAGTTGCAAAAACTACTAGTTTTATGCGTTTTGCATACATGGCAGTAACTAACTCGCCTCTTATTGTCTCTAACTAGTACTTTTACCTCTGAAGCATATTTAGCGAGGAAAACTTTGGGAAGAGTTTGTATACTGGCCCTTTCCGTCATTACTACAGGTTATATAACATATATTTAACATATTATTTCAAAATTAATTAACAATTTAAAATTAAAGCAAAATAATTAAATAATATGATAACCATTTTACTTACATAACCGGGCCCGTAGCGGCACGGTGTACCGCAACTTCTGTAGTTGCCAGGTTTACGGCAGAATTGCTACTGAACCAAAATCGCTGGATACGTAACTACTACGATCCAGGCTGTCAAATATCCCTAAATAAGCATATTTAAGGGCACCACCACCTATGTCCAATGGATATTTTGTTTTAACGAAATTAGCAAAATTGCGGTACAAAATTCCGGACGCACCCGCTCGAGTGTTAAGCCCCATACTCACAGAATATCTAGCTACGCAACAGAAAAATACTCGAAATGAAAGAGCTAAAATTGCACAAATATAATACTAGATGGCGCGACAATATCATAATCAGAATATAATTAGAAATTTTGAACTTTCGGTTTTGGATTCACGGCTCGTCGACGGCCTTATAGCTCGGCTAAATATGCACAGTTGCCAGATTCAAAAAGACTTGAATTGGCATCCCATTCTTTTTATTGTGTATAATGCAGTACGGTCCGGCCCCGTTGCGGCAAACATAAATGAGTCGCCCGGGCTAAATACTTCGTTCATCTACGGGCCTATAGCGGCTGTTTTCTAGCAGTGTTGCCGCACCCAACTTTTAGCGCGTACCACATTATAAACTAAAAATGTACCACTTTGGTACAATTTTTTAAAGCACAACAAAATACATCTGCATATGACTTTAACCGGTTTGGTCGCTGTGAATTTCTTCATAAATTTCTACATAAAAAAACTTCCTGGAGAAAGACACAAATCGAGACGAAAAACATGAAATAGAAATTCAGAAAACCCAATTATAAGTATGTATAGGTTGAAGAAATCTAAGTAATTCTAATACTACACACAATACTTGGAAAACTTAAATTTTATTTAAAAAAAACGCAAATATAGAAGCATGTTAGAAACAGTAAATTTTCAAGTTTTTTCTTCGGGTTATTTAATATAGGCAACGCTATAGACATTACAACGTTTATAATACGTCGTTAATTAATGCGGATTGTCTCCGAATGGTATCGGTAAGCGCGTTTAATGCAATATCAACGACAATAATTATTAAATATCTATTCAATTTCGGTGCGCGTGGGAAATAATTATTGTACCAAATCATCCTGGATTTGAAAATGTAGTACTACTGTACCAAATAGAATTAAAAGTATCAAATTTGGTACAAATGTACCACTGCGGCAACACTGTTTTCTAGAATATAATCGGCACGGACATGATCCCCGTTGTCCACTCGGTGTAGCATATATTGAAGGCCCGGACGTGGCCCGGTGTCTACTGCACGGAACGTGCCCGGCTCGGGTACGGCCCGGTGTACCATGAATCAGCCTTTAACCCCATACTCACACTTCGCTCCTTCGTCCCTTCCTCGCCTTACTTCCTCGCGTTACTTCCTCGCGTTCCTTCGTCCCTTCGCTTCCTTCCTTCGTCCATTCGATGCTTGGAAATTAGTTAATTATGCAACAACACACCACAAACTATTTTTAATATAGCAGCTACATGTTTAATACGAAATATCTAGTAACCTCTAAAATTTTTAAAAAATCCGGAAGGCGCATAATTTTTATTTTATAAAACTGCAATTTTTTGTCGTGTCAAAAATAAAAAAAAATAATATTATATTTTTTTTTAATAAATCCGAATATTTCAGTATCATGTACAAGGTATATCAATATGAATGTACAAGGCGAGTCAACAATAGAGTAAAGTTTATTATGTAATTTATATCGAAACCATGAAATATGACATACTAATTAAACGTTAATGATGTCAATCCCCATTTCTTCAGATATTTTTGTAAAGGCATCATGCACACTATTTTTATTTTTTTATTTTTGTCGCTACGATTACATAAATATGGACATGCATTTTTCACAAATATGAAGACAGTATTTTTTTTTTTTTCATTTTTTAGACTATTGTGTGTGAATTATTTTTATATCGACTGGCGATTGCTAGATGTACAGGATGTCCCATTTTTGTGTGTTTTATGGGGTTTCTGGTTTATGAGTAGAGATATAAAGATGCTGTTTTCACATCATTGTTCTACTTATTATGAAACTAAATATGCTACACACATATTTATCCTAGCCTTCTTAGTTCAAAGTTATTTCTTATTTTCTTTCTTTTACTTTTTATTTTTTAATTAGTAGAAATTTTTGCATTTTTCGATAACCTTTGTATCTCGATTGTCTTATAACTTATCGAAAAGCTGAAAAGGGTCAGTGATGGGCGGTTGGTAAGTACCCAATTTGTAGATAAATAAAATCTGGGTATTTATGTATATACCTGTAGATTTAGATGAACATCCTAATTTTAATAAAAGGAGTTTCCGACGACCGCATAGTAAATACCCGGTATAATACCGGGAATAGAAATATACCAATATATAATATCTACAATATATATATAAGAAATATTGTAGATATACTCGTATTTCTGATATTACTGGTATTATACCGGGTATTTACTATGCGGTCGTTGTAAATACCTTTTATAAAATTAGATTGTTCATCTAAAGGTACAGGTATATACCGGATACCTACCCTGATTTTGTTTTGTTCTACCTATTGAGTACTTACCCACCGCCCGTGTCTCGTTTTTCAGATAGAATGGCAGTGACGAAATTGGTTCTTTATTGGGAGCTGTCTATTTCGAAAAATGACTCAAAGTTATGTTCTTTTTTTTAAACAGGACACTCTATATATTATTTTGTATTTTATTTGCCTTGTTATGAGCTTTCGAAAATTATAATATACTCTACATTTATTTATTTAGGTACTGCTAAACTGCTAAACGACTCTTATTTTATTTAACTTAATTTTACCAGATAATTTTGCTTTGCATCGTGATATTTTGATAAATTACACGGAAACTGAACTTGTGCTGCTTTTAAATAACATGCCAATAACCAATATTTTACGTCGAATAAATTAGTTGATTGTTTTGATTACCTAATTTAAACCGGCCGACTATGTAATAAAGTTAAATAATGCATTTTTACCCCGTTTATGAAAATAAGTATTTTAGAAAGCTCATAACAAGGAAAATAAAATAATATACAAAATATCGTATTTAAAAAAACATATAAGTTTTAGTCAATTTAAAAAAACAGATTCCGACGAAGAAATAGTTACGTCGCTGCATTCTACGTGAAAAACTGTACGGGAGACCGTTTTCACCTTTTCGATAAGTTATGATACAAAGGGGATCGAAAAATGTAATAATTTCAGATTCGCCCTGTATTTTAGGAAATAAGAGAGCTAGGACATATCTGTATGTAGCATCTTTAGTTTCATAAAAAAGTAACAGCGTAATGTGAAAACCGCATCATTGTATCTCGACTCCTAAACGAGAAACCCTGCAAAACACACGAAAATGGGACACCCTGTACAGACGTACTGCCAAATCAAGAAATCAACTACGAATGAAATCCAAGATCGATTTATATATTTTATATATTTTATTATTTTTTTGTGTTCGTGATAATTCCTTTGCTACTTCGTCCAAAAACCGACAGTACGGGGAAGGAGCGTTTCGAGGAAGTAAACGGACGAAGGAGCGTTTTGACGAAGGAACGAATGAACACACAGTCGCATAAAATCGACATTTTCCATAGTAAATATAAAGTTTTTGGACGAAGGGACACGACGAAGGAAGGAAGTGAAGTAGCGAAGTGTGAGTATGGGGCTTTAAGAAACAATACTAGAGACTTGTTTAACGGAAAAATATTGAATAGTCTGATAGATCATGTCCGCCTAAATTGATATCCTTAGACGGCTTGCGGTATTCTAGCAATTATGTTTTGATAAAAAAAAAATAATTTTCTTTCTTTTAAAAAATCTAGACTGTAATATCACTAAGTTTAACATTTTATAACTATAAAGAGTTTACATAGATTTCGATTATCTACAAGAAATAAAGAAACACAGTTTTCCTAAATTTACTTTGATAATGATGGAAACTTCGACAACAAAACTGTAGTTTGCTCACGTACTTACCAGTTTAATAGCTATCCCGTAAGGGGATAGCCCACTTAGGAAGACAGTTGTTAAGCAAGTTAACATCATTACCGCAATATGGACTGAAATTCTAGCCTGCGGTTTAATAGTAGTAGAGCATAAGAAGTGGCACAGAAACAGATTTGATATACTGTGAGTTTGAAGAATAAGCATTTTTTATGCAAATGGTCTCGACAACAAAACTGTGACTGAATATATTAAGCTTACATCGTTATGTATGAAACAAAATTGTTTTCAATTTAATAACAACTTTTTTGAACAGCGGGAAGGTACAGCAATGGGTAATCCATTGTCTCCATTTTTGGCTAATTTATTCATGAGCAGGTTTGAAGTGGAGGCTAGGAATCAGTTTGAGTATTTTCCAAGAGTATGGTTTAGGTATGTGGATGATATTTTTGCTGTTTTTGACACACATTCAGACACCATAGATAATTTTATTTCTAAGTTAAATAATCGTTTTCCTTCCATTAAATTTACGCATGAAATTGAGAACAACGACAGATTACCATTTCTAGATGTATTAGTTATTAGAAATGCTAATAATTGCCTGGAATTTGATATCTATAGGAAAAATACGACCACACGCAAATATATTCCTAATGAATTACATCATAGTGTTGAACATAAAATGGCTAGTTTAAATTTCTTTGTTCATAGATTACTTAGTTTCCCACTTTCCAACGAAAGATATGAAATAGAAAGAGATTACATTAGGAATGTAGCTGAGTGTAATGGATATTCTCCTTCACTAGTTGATAAATTAATTAGAAAACGTAGGTATAGGTTAATGATTTCTGAAAATTCGACTTTTCAAGTGGAGAAAGATACGTCTAAATATTTTTCGATACCGTTTGATAGAGAGTTAACCCGTGGTCTAAAAGGAATTTTTAAGAATGTCAATTATAAACTTGTGTATAGTGCTAATAATAAATTACAGCAATTATTAGGTAATCCAAAGGATAAAACACCTCCACTGGAAAGGTCGGATATTTATGAAATTTCTTGTAAAGATTGTAATCAGAAATATGTTGGGCAAACTAGAAGATCAATATTACCTAGATTTAAAGAACATTTAGCTCAGATAAGATATGGTAGACCGGATAAATCTTGCGTTGCCGAACATATTGTTGATAAAGAACATTGTATAGATCTCAATAATTTAAAATTAATTAAACAAGTCTCAAATTACAGGCAATTAGATGCACATGAAAGCATCAGAATTAATAAATGTAAAGATAGTATGAACAGAGACAACGGTCCAATTCCTTCAAGTTCTTTGTTCCTACTACTCTAGTGGCGGAAATCTAACTGTTACGCTCAGTTGGCTCTGACTCGGTTGGCTAGTTTTTGCCACGCCCACTCGGTGCCCACTGGGCGAGTATATAAACGCTCAACTTGTAGATTGTACTTTAGTTTATAATAATCTGTTGATGATGCTAACATGGTTAGCGAAACGCGCGTCCAGTGTAAAAGTGTTTTGGTGTTGTGGTGATTTAGTGTTTTTATTTTACAAAATAGAACTAATATAAAGGTTAATAAACCTGTCAATAATAGGTATACAGATTTATGGGTCAAAAATATAAATTAATTACAAATTTATTTCCAAATTTTTATAGGGTGTCCCTAAAAAAAGTTACACATCAAAGTTTTCTTTTTCTAACGGACACTCCACATATTAATTGAATTTCGGATTCTAGGAAAAAAAAATAAATAGAGGTGAGTTTTATTAAAGAATCATATACCTAAAATCTAAGGATTTTGATATATTTCACATTTTGTGAAAATGAAGAGTAAATTTTAAATTTCGATAACAGCTACCTAAATTTTAGTTGACCTTGTATAGCCCGATATTTAATTACAGCAACCATTGTATGTTAAACCATATTGAAATTTGACCCAAAAAGTTATACAGGGTGAGGCAAAATTAATATGGAACATTATAGTCACTTTTAAAAGCAAGTTACTCCTTTACTTTAAATGGAACACTGATTTTTATGATTTTGCATAAGTAGATCTTTATTATTTAAAAAAATCTAGGGGTTAACAAAAATTAAGGATTGCAGAGTAAAATACTCAACGGTAATAAAAAGATACACGTTTAAAACATACTTTAATTATTTTACAGAATTAAAACTAAATATAAACCTATAACTATATGACAAAATTAGCTAGATGAAATCAAATGCTCAAAATGTTTCATTTCCTGTTAAAAGCATAAAATGATTGTCTTTTCAAAAGGACCTTTTCATTTTAGAAAGCATATGTGGAGTTCTACCTCGAAAATCAGCTACAATAATTTCTCTCATGTTGTCGACAATAGTTGGCCGAGTTTTATAAACATTGTCTTAACATATCCCCATAAAAAAACAGACTAGATAAAAATCAGGAACATTAAAGTATTCTATTACTAATAGAATCATATCAATTCTCTCTGATGTAGGATAAGTTTGCATTTTAGAGAAAATTTCTGAGAAATTGTTTTACTGTAACTGACACAAAACGATAACTAGTTGTTAAAGTTGGACTAATTAGACAGCTATGTTGAAGTAACGTCAGACATATCACAGCCACCTAGATTTTATCGAATAATAAAGATCTACTCAGATCAAATCATGGAAATGAAGATATCTAGAAAAATCTTTGTTTAAGGGGTAGGCAGTAGGCAACCTTAATAGTATTTTAGAGAGACATGCATTCTCCATTGAATATCGGAATAATATACTGGGTGTTCCATTTACAATAAAAAAGTAGCATGCTTTTAAATATGACCAAGGGTCAATATTAATTTTGTCTCACCCTGTATAACTTTTTGGATCAAGTCTTAATTTGATATAAAGTACAATTAATTTAACTACATATTAGGCTATACCGGGTAAATTCCAATTTAGGTAGCTTTTTTTGTAATTTAAAAATTGTTCTTTAGTTTCTAGACAATGCTAAATATGTCAAAAACCTTACATTTTAGTCATATACATCTCTTATAAAACTCACCTTTATTTTTCTCCCAGAATCCAAAAATCAATTAATATACAGGGTTGTTCACCACATACGACAAGGAGTATTGTAGCTAAACGATTAGATTTTTACAAATTGTAAGTTTTGGGTCCGTTGAAGGACTATTAGAGCTACAATTTAAAAATATTTTTACAAGATACAGAGTGTCCCAAATAAATAAAAAATATCAAAGTTGTATTTTTTTAAATGGAACACCCTGTATATTATTATACATTTTAGTTTCTACGATTAAAATAAAGGTAAATTTGATAAAGGTTTATTACACTTAAACTTTACCGTTTTTGAAATATTTTCAATTTTGTGAAATTGCAGTCAAAATTTTAAGGCTTAATTTCTCCAAGGGTATCAAAGTTTTTAATACTAAATATTTACTGAAGTTTATTTATTTATCAGTTATTGTGTTGCAATAATAAAAATTATACTACCTTATACAGAGTGTCTAAAATTTTATTTTACATAATTACTAGCTTTAAACGGCAATAAGTTGTAAAATTTAAATGAAACACCCTGTATATTTTATGAGAATCAGATGCACATTTTAATTGTCTATCAAATTGTATTATACCATTTTTTACCTATAGCTTCAAGTTTCCGTAGAAAATGCATTTTCATGTAATTTTAAATTCATTTATCAATATACCTATGGAATACTGACATTTTAGATTATTTTTAAAGAGTACAGATACTAATATTGTCGATATAGTTTGTTTATTTCATTAAAAAATAAAAAAAAAACTGTTTAAATATTTGTTAAAGAGGACCAATTAATATGATTCCAGTATTCAAACTACATTAATTGACTGTTTACGTTGATTAATAATAATTGCTCCAAAAAATAAAAAACTGAATTTTTATGTGTATTAGACAGTGTGGTAAAAAGTAACACCTTAAAAATGATATTTCATTTTTTGACAAATGCTTATTTGTAACAACAGAGACATTCATTTTTATAACTTATTATTATATTGATTTCTGATTCAAATCCACATTTATTTAGAATAATTTATGCACGAATATAATTAAGTATGTAATTAATTAGTATTTGGGCGGAAATAATTGTGGTATATTTAATTAATGGTATACTCTTTTATGAAGATTTAAATAGTTTTCTTTTTGCATACAAATGGGCTAGTAATATTATCATTTTGCTAAAAACGATAATATTACTAGCCTGTACATTTTGTACATTTGTTGCTTTAAAAACAATCTAAAATGTCAATATTCCATGGGTATATTGATAAATGAGGTCTAAATTATAAGAAAATGCATTTTCTACGAAAACTTGAAGGGATGGTAAAAAGTGGTATAATACAATTTGATAGACAATTAAATTATGCATCTGATTCTCCTGAAATATACAGGGCCTTCCATTTAAATTAAACAAGTTATTGCCGTTTAAAGCTAGTAATTATTTAAAATAAAATTTTAGACACTCTGTATAAGGTAGTATAAATTTTATTATTGCAACACAATAACTGATCAATAAATAAACTTCAGTAAATATTTAGTATTAAAAACTTTGATACCCTTGGGGAAATGAAGCCTTAAAATTTTTACTGCAATTTCACAAAATTGAAAATATTTCAAAAACGGTAAGGTTTAAGCGTGGTAAACCTTAATAAAATTTACTTTTATTTCAATCGTAGAATCTAAAAATAGAATAATATACAGGGTGTTCCATTTAAAAAAATAAAACTATAGCATTTTTTACTTATTTGGGACACTCTGTATCTTGTAAAAATATTTCTAAATTGTAGCTCTAATAGTCCTTCAACGAACCCAAAACTTAAAATTCGTAAAAATCTAATCGTTTAGCTACAATACTCGTGTCGTATGTGGTGAACAACCCTGTATAGTGTTCCATTACAAAAAACACAACTTTGATATGTAACTTTTTTTGGGGACACCCTGTAGAACTGTCTATATTTTTAAAAAGTGGTCTGAATTAACCTACATATGCTCACAAAATTTTATTTCAATACAAACTGTTGTTCTCGTTGGAGCCTCCGCGGCGTATGAGAGGCGCCACCCTGTATTTATTGTGCAGATAGATGAGAATATTCAACGTACCAGTATAAGTCTTTTATCTATGAACGTACCTAATCAAAGAATTAATTTTTATTGCATTATTATTTAATTAAAACAATAAGTAAAGTTTATTTTTTAATTAAAGTAACAACTGCAAAAACTATTATTAAACTGAAAAAAAACATAAATGTCGAGAATATTAAAGTCCTTTCTTATTATCCTGCGCGATTCTTTAACTATTTTTACGCTATACTTTCGCTGGCCAAATGAGAATAGCATTAAATTAAGCATAAGACGAGCGGCTTAATATTATTAGCTTTTTTTTAAATATATTTACTCAAAGAGTACAGACATTTCAATGTTTTAATTAAGATGGATTTTTGGGAACGTGTTCCGGATTTCGACTCGGAAAATTTCTTTAATTAGAAAACTTAAATACTTTTTTCTTCTCAAAGAGAAAGGTCACATCTTAAAATCAAAAAAGTTTCTGGTTCGAAGTTAGTTATATTTGTACACAAGTAAAAATTCAGGAAGAGGCTTTTATTTTATTTTATATTAAAAACACGGAAAAAAAGAACGTTAGAAATAGAAACAAATTGGATACAAATAATTGGAAATGCAAAATGTTATCCTCCATTTGTAAATATAAGTTTGTTTTATATTGACATAAATTCTGTAGGTCTTTGGTATGTAGGTACTTCTAGAGATTATATTTTGCCCAAGCATCAGTGAATTTTCGCTGATGATCAAATAATACTGGCTCAAGACTACGAGGACCTGGAATATATGACCCGCAAACTAATTAAAGAGTATAACAAGTGAGGGCTGGTGGTAAACCTTAAGAAGACGGAATATATGTGTATCGGCGGCGAACAACAGAACTTAATCCTAGAACAGCAACAGCAAGAGATAAAACAATGCCAAAAATATAAATATCTTGACATGCACATTACCAACGATGGTAGCCTTGATGAAGAAATTAAGTGCAGAAACAACCAGCGAAGACAAGCAATTAGACAACTCAACAGTATTTTATGGGATCAGGCCGTATCAACAGAAAACAAACACAAAATTTATAACAGCATAGTTAAAACCATCATTAGTTATGTTAGTGAAGTATGGCCTTTGAAAAAAAGAATCCTTAAGTTACACGAAGCTACAGAAATGGACTTTTGGAGGCGCGCGGCCGGGGAATCGAAACTGGATAGAGTAAGAAATGAAAGAATTCAGAATATCATGGGCGTTAAACACAGAATATCAGAAGACACCAAGATTAACCAACCCAGGTGGTACGGGCACGTACAAAGAATGGAAGAGAGCAGAATCCCGAAGAAAATACTGAATTGGACACCGCAAGGCAAACGAAAGAGAGGGAGACCTAGACGGAGTTGGAGAGAAGGAATAGACGACAACCTCTGGACAGACAGAGACCAATGGAGACTGGAAATCAGAAGACGGCGAAGAACGTTATGAACGGATTTGTATACTAAGGGCTGGCAAAGCTTAGTCTTGGGTGGAGCTTTCCGTATGTAAGAAGAGCACAATGCGTTTTATAATGTACCGAACAAAGAGGGAACAGTAAACACGTTGCCAAACACATGAAATAAACCTAGAAACTGTGCACATATTGCTAAGAGACGTGGAAGGGGATATAGCAGATTTGTCGTAGTCGAGCGGCCGACCCAATCAGTACCTCTGTCAGTACTTAAAGTTCTAGGGAAAGGTGTACATCATGCGTTCAGCTTTACGATTTAATTACGTCTCGTGATACTTAATTTGCTTATTTATTAACGAGTCGTTGTAATTTTTTCTATAGCTTGAATTTTTTGAAGTGCAAGCTAGAAACACTTGCATTTTTGGCATAGTAGTAGAATTGAGTGGGTGGTCGATAGTGGTAGCGCTATTAGAACTCTGAATTCAAAAATCGATATCTCGAAATCTATTAGAAATAATAGATTGTAGTTTTTTCAAGAACTTTGTTAACCCTTAAGTACTAACATATTGAAATAGTTGCGTCTATACTAACAGACAGTCTGAGAGACGCATTCAAAAAATACATATTTTGTTTGTGTTTAACAGATTTTTTGTAAGTGAAGTGAGTCATTAGCATTAAAACTACAGGAAAAAAATATCTAGTGCTTATATTATACAAACATGTTTTATATTTTTGAAATAAAAGTACTTGTTTTGGATTTTTGACATATCTTTGTTTCGCATCGAGATAGAAAAAAAAACGAAAGGAAAATGAAAAAATATATTTATTATTATATTTAGCATATAAAAACCTATTTATTAAGCACAAAAAAGCAAAAGAAAATATAAAGAATAAAAAAATGACAGTGCCTACAGATGGGCTTGTTCCCTACACAATTGTTCTCTTCATTTTCTTCGATATTAGTCGATAGATAGTTCACATCCACATTTTCATCGTCTATAACAAAACATACACAGCTACATACCTTGAGATATTAGTTAAAAACCGTTTTTTACGTTCTAATTAAAATTCAGAATTATGATCGCTGTCTATAGCAAAATTTTCGCCAAATTCGGATTCTATGTCACTATTTTGCTATTATCGCTGCCAATCTCTTCAAATCACTTTAGAAGAGTATCCTTGTAATTTTGCTCGCCATACTTCACATGTTTTGAGCTACTAGGTGCTTGATTAATTCCACAAATTAGAAAAAAAACTTACGTTAACGCTAACACTCCGTCTATCAGACGGCATCGACAGTTTAAACTAAAATATTTTGAAAACTACACACTTTCGCAAATTGCCCTACCGGCCTTTAACTTGTTTTGATATGCATTGAAATTACATAGTTGGATGATAATTAGAAAGGGAGAGGAGGGGAGATGTCATATGTCCAGCTAGTCCGTTGCGTCTGTGAGACGGGGTGTTAGTACTTAAGGGTTAATATTTCTGCTGTATTTTCTTTGTAGACAGTATGTGAAAATCTTCATCAATAAAAAAATTACACGATTGCTAAAAATTGCTATGCTCTAAGTAAATGGATGGATTGTTTACAATTTTTGAATGGAAAAAACAACCTTATCGAATTTTTCTTATGTAAACATATTGTAAAATATCCGATCTTGAAAATAAAAAAAAGTTTGGTTTGGTTTGGTACTAACGATATCCTTATAATTCCATTTCAGATGCTCAGAAACATGTCTAATGATTTTATCTAGTTGTCTCTTGAAAAAAAGTCTTTTAAAAATAAGCGGTTTGCGATCGTGATTTTACTTTACTTGATAGGGAATGGCGTATCGGTAACGCCGCAACAGCATCTAAAGTTTTTCGAGATCGAGAAATCTCGAAAAATTTTCTCGATCTCGAAAAATCTCGAAGTCATTTTCTTGATCTCGCCTCGAAAAAAATTCTCAGTCGAGATCGAGACGAGAAATCTCGAATTTCGAGAATCTCGTGAAACCCTAACTATAACCCAGAAGCAGGTGCGTCTATGATCACCGAAGTTAAGCGACGAAATACGATCCAAGTGAATGGATGAGTGGACAAAACTACACAAAATATTTTTTATATATATTTATATAATAGTATGAAACTGATCTATACAAAAATAGCTTCACAATGCAACATAAATAGGAAGTCAATTGAATTAATTTTTATCTTTAGTATACAGGGTGAGTTTCCTACGATGCTCTCTATGGGTATGTCGGAAACTACTGGAGATAGAGAGTCGGTTAAACAGGGAAAGAATTGCAGTTTTGTAGGGTCATAAATATGCGCCTTTCAGATTTTTGAAAAAGTTCATGGCTTACTAGATATTTAGAAAAAAACAAATTTCAGCTATTTTAAAAATTGTCCCTAATTCCATTATAAACTATTTTAGACAAAAAGTTTTCAGACAAAAGTTGTAGATAATCACATCCTTAATGAGATTGTGTCCTCCGTTTTTTTCTAAAGCCTGTCATTTTTGACACTTGACACAAACATATGTTTTTTTAAATGGAAACCATAGTTGGCCATGACTTTATAAAAAGTGCCATTTTTTAAGCTTTTCAGCGATATAAGCTATAATATGTTTTCTTCGAAAAATTATCGAGTTATAGCCAATTCTTATCATTTTTAAATAATTTCACTTAGTTAGCCATGGAAACAATCGTCTTTGCTCTTATAAATGTGAAGCTGCCACATCCAAACTTTGTAAATTAAAGTAAACAAAAATTGTGTAAATATGAATTTTTTCAAATGAAGAAAAGAAAAGCGTGTAAGATTATTGGTTCAACTTTTCTTGACCATACATTTTCGAGGATACGTTGACCGGTGAATGTTATGATTTTAGAGAACGATTTTCAAGACTTGTTAGAAAAGTTAAATTTAGTTATAGCCAATTCTTATCTTTCTTGACTAATTTCACTTAGATTGCATGGCATTCTTATTCTTTTGTGATTTATAACTTATAAAAAGTCAGAATATATTACTAAACGGTTCTTTAGAATTTACATTACACAAACTAAAACTTAAAAAAATAATATCGCTGCAGTCACTGCATACACTTTAAGTTATTTTAGAAAATGTTCAAAAAATCCGCCATTGTTTTGAGTTACATCTTTATAAAACTGAATTATTACCTATTCTCACAAAAGGACCGGTTGACTTAATTAAACTTCTCTCGTACCGCCACTTCGAGTGCCTCTCTTAATTCATAAATTCTTTTGTAAACCTTATTTTTAACCATACCGCATAAAAAATCTATAATGGATGGGTGAGGTGATTGAGGAAGCCCATGCAATTAGTCCACCTCTTCCTATCCCTAAGTTTGTATTATTATGATATCAATAATTTTTAACATTTCTTTCATTATGGGGGGCATAATGAAAGTTATTTTGGAAACACTCTATTGATGCGCAGTATCTACACGCTTTTCTTCATTTGAGAAATTCATATTTACAATTTTGTTTATTTTTAATTTACAAAGTTTGAATGTGACAGCTTCACATTTCTGAGAGTAACGGCGATAGAACTTGTTTCCATGGCTAACTAAGTGAAATTGTTTAAAAATGATAAGAATTGGCTATAACTCAGTAATTTTTCAAAGAAAACATATTATAGCTTATATCGCTAAAAAGCTTAAAAAATGCCGCTTTTTATGAAGTCATGGCCAACTATGGTTTCCATTTAAAAAAACATATGTTTGTGTGATACGTCAAAAATGACAGGCTTTAGAAAAAAACAGAGGACACGATCTCATTAAGGATGTGATTATCTACAACTTTTATCTGAAAACTTTTTGTGTAAAATAGCTTATAATAGAATTAGGGACAATTTTTAAAATAGCCGAAATTTGTTTTTTTCAAAATATCTAGTAAGCCATGAACTTTTTCATAAATCTGAAAGGCGCATATTTATGACCCCACAAAACTGCAATTCTTTCCCCATTTAACCGACTCTCTATCTCCAGTAGTTTCCAAGATACCCATAGAGAACATCGTAGGAAACTCACCCTGTATATTTCTCTTACGTTTAAACAAATCTTAACTAAGTAGATATTAACATATTAAAACCTTGTTTATACTAGGTTTTAAATATTTTATGGGTAATAAAAGTTTAGAACTTATTAAATTCCTATTAGAAAGTGATGAAGTAGTTGTATGATAATGCTGCTTATGGTGGTAATATCGGAAAAGTGGCTTTATATAGAATATAAAACAGTTTTAAGATCATTTTTATGCATCGGTTTAGTAGCATGTTTACATTTAGGTATATTACTTTTACTTCCAGGATATTGGAAAACAAACAATTTTGTGCTCACGTCTATACAGGGTGCTAAAAATTCGAGGTACGAGCATTGGTATCTCGGTAACCGTAACAGATACGAACATGGTTAAATTGGGGCAAAGTTGCGTATTGAGATGTTCACCATGATGCCATCAAAAAAGTTTTAAAAATTTCAAGGATTGCTGAGTTTTTTGGAAAAAACGGATTTTTTTGAAAATCAATTTTATTTTTTCCTGTCGTTAGTTTTTATAAAATCAAAAAACTAATTGCACATTCTCATAGCCACTTTATTAGGGCTAACTGATAGTATTTTTAGATTTTCAAATTAACTGATAATTTGTAAGATACAGAGGCCAACTTAATTTTTTTAAATACGCTCCTGCATTTTTTATTTCAGATTTTGAAAGAATTCGGTCTTCTGAGTACAATGATATGCCACACTTTATATATTTTTTTGTTTTAGGTACCTTAACAGTAACAAAACTATTGAATTATTATTTAAAATAATTTCCAGTCCGACTCTGGTTTCTTAAATTATTTGATCTGATTATATTCATCGCAACAATATTGATCAGCGCTAATTAACGTTGAATAAGGAAAATCGAGCCAATTGGAACAGTCAAATAAATAATATCCAGGTCAGAAATTTAAAGATATAATTTGTAACTTTTTTATTGTGAATTTGAAATCTCAGTGTGCGATCTAATAATATGCATAATATTAATCGATGTTATTATAAATAAATCAACTTCTGCACACTAGTTTCTAATGTTCCACATGTTCGAAAGGGTTACCACCCTCCCGATTGCACAAATTTATTTTTAGTTCAATTTTATTTATAGCTCTTTGAGCTTTTTTTCTAATACTTCCGAATGCATTTTGTACTCTTTATTATAAATGTTGAGATAAATTGATTTCACTTTTACAAATGACATCAAGTAATGTGGCCACTTGACCATAGGTCCAGAAACCTCGCTGGACATTATACTGCTCTACCATTTCCAATCCATCTTCTGGGAAAATGATTTGATTGTTTATATTATACAGGGTTGTTCACCACATAGGACACGGAATATTGTAGCTAAACGATTAGATTTTTACAAATTGTAAGTTTTGGGTTCGTTGAAGGACTATTAGAGCTACAATTTAAAAATATTTTTACAAGATATAGAGTGTCCCAAATATATAAAAAATATCAAAGTTTTATTTTTTTAAATGGAACACTCTGTATATTATTGCATTTTTATTTTCTACGATTAAAATAAAGGTAAATTTGATTAAGGTTTATTACACTTAAACCTCACCGTTTATGAAATATTTTCAATTTTGTGAAATTGCAGTATAAATTTTAAGGCTTCATTTCTCCGAGGGTATCAAAGTTTTTAATACTAAATATTTACTGAAGTTTATCTATTGATCAGTTATTGTGTTGCAATAATAAAAATTTTACTACCTTATACAGAGTGTCTGAATATTTATTTTAAATAATTATTAGCTTTAAACAGCAATAACTTGTTTAATTTAAATGGAACACCCTGTATATTGTATGAGAATCAGATGCACAATTTAATTGTCTATCAAATTGTATTATACCATTTTTTACCAATCTCTTCAAGCTTCCGTAGAAAATGCATTTTCTTGTAATTTGGAACTCATTTATCAATATACCCATGGAATACTGACATTTTAGATTATTTTTAAAGATGTACCAAATTTTTAAAAAGTACAGATACTAATATTGTCAATATAGTTCGTTTATTTCATTAAAAAGTAAAAAAAACTGTTTAAATATTTGTTAAAGAGGATCAATCAATATGATTCCAGTATTCAAACTACATTAATTGACTGTTTGCGTTAATTAATAATAATTGCTCCAAATACTAAAAAACTTAATTATTTATGTTTATTAGACAGTGTGGTAAAAAAAGTAACACCTTAAAAATGATATTCCATTTTTTGACAAATGCTTATTTATAACAACAGAGACGTTCATTTTCATAACTTATTATTATATTGATTTCTGATTCAAATCCACATTTATTTAGAATAATTCATTAACGAACACAATTAAGTATGTAATTAATTAGTATTTGGGCGGAAATACTGGTGGTATATTTAATTAATGGTATATACTCTTTTATAAAGATTTAAATAGTTTTCTTTTTGCATACAAATGGACTAGTAATATCATCGTTTTACTAAATACGATAATATTACTAGCCTGTACATTTTGTATGTTTGTTGTTTTAAAAACAATCTAAAATGTCAATATTCCATGGGTATATTGACAAATAAGGT
This sequence comes from Sitophilus oryzae, assembly GCF_002938485.1. NCBI lineage: Eukaryota > Metazoa > Arthropoda > Insecta > Coleoptera > Curculionidae > Sitophilus > Sitophilus oryzae. Next base: position 256,529 of record NW_022147083.1, read on the forward strand.
CTAAATTATAAGAAAATGAATTTTCTACGAAAACTTGAAGGGATAGATAAAAAGTGGTATAACACAATTTGATAGACAATTAAATTGTGCATCTGATTCTCATAAAATATACAGGGTATTCCATTTAAATTAAACAAGTTACTGCCGTTTAAAGCTAGTAATTATTTAAAATAAATTTTAGACACTCTGTATAAGGTAGTATAATTTTTATTATTGCAACACAATAACTGATCAATAAATAAACTTCAGTAAATATTTAGTATTAAAAATTTTGATACTCTCGGAGAAATGAAGTCTTAAAATTTATACTGCAATTTTACAAAGTTGAAAATATTTCAAAAACGGTAAGGTTTAAGTGTAATAAACCTTAATCAAATTTACCTTTATTTTAATCGTAGAAACTAAAAATACAATAATATACAGGGTGTTTCATTTAAAAAAATAAAATTTTGATATTTTTTATTTATTTGGGACACTCTATATCTTGTAAAAATAGTTTTAAATTGTAGCTCTAATAGCCCTTCAACGAACCCAAAACTTACAATTTGTAAAAATCTAATCCTTTAGCTATAATACTCCGTGTCGTATGTGGTGAACAACCCTGTATTTATATTAATTATTTTATATTTTTTTATTGCATTTAATTTTCCGTATTCAACGTTTTACGCCACATCATTGTTAAGATTGAATGCTGATCAATATTGTAACGATGAATAGATTAAATATTAAAAAAACAGAGCCGGACTTGAAATTAGTTTAAATAAATTGTGTTCAAATGTCAAAAAAAAATAAGTGTGCATATCATTGTACTCAGGAGACCGAGTTCTTTCAAAATCTGAAATAAAAAATGCAGGTCCGTATTTAAAAAAATTAAGTTGGCCTCTGTATCTCACAAATTATCAGCTAATTTAAAAATCTAAAAATACTGTTCGATAGCCCTAATAAAGTGGCTATGAGAATGTGCAATTAGTTTTTTGATTTTCTAAAAAGTAACGACAGGAAAATATAAAATTGATTTTCAAAAAAATCAGTTTTTTCCAAAAAATTCAGCAATCCTTGAAATTTTTAAAACTTTTTTGATGGCATCATGGTGAACATCTCAATACGCAACTTTGCCCCAATTTAACTATGTTCGTATCTGTTACGGTTACCGAGATACCAATGCTCGTACCTCTAATTTGTAGCACCCTGTATATAGCATACTTTACCTTAAGTGCGTAAGAAAATCATTAGTTACTTATGCTATAAGAAACTTTTTTTATTATTGTTGACTCATCGAAAAATACATTTTATCTCTTTTGAATAATTAAATCAAAAAATGTTTATAATTTTTAAATGGAAACATGTTATAGTGTTTTTTTTCAAAATTAGGAATAATGATCTAAAAGAAAGGAGCGTATACCAGGAAATTTGATGGGTTATTTTCATGGACAGTGGGTCACCCTGTATATTGTTAAATATAGAAGAAATTTAGAACTTTTCATGTCTTCAATTTTCAATGAATATTATGGATGTTTTCGAAAAACCTCATAACCTGATAATATCATTTTAAAGTTTTGTACGTTCGATAACACCTGCAAAGTTTTAAGTTGATATTAACTTTAAAAGTCTGAGCGACAAATAATATCACTTTTTGGCTGAAGTTGGAAAACGATTCTATAATATAATGCTACTTACTGCGGTATTATCGGAAAAGGAGCTTCTTATAATATGTAAAATCGTTATAAGCTTGGTGCATTTATCCCTTCGGAGGTCGCGCGCGGACTCACAGTCCGCAGTTACCTATTTTTTTAATATTTCGAAAATCTGGAAACATCAGATGTTGCGCTGCTCAGTATCTTCCTGTCTCTGCATATTTTATGAGATGTGTACGTTTGCACATCGTTTAGGGGGTGCCTCTTTTTCTGACCAAATTTAAAATTTCCTTTTTGAGATTAGTTGAAAGGAATACCACCTTAATTTTGCTACTACCACCCAAAAATAAACTACTACCACCTTAATTTTACTACTACCACTCACAAATAGACTACTACCACCTTAACTTTGCTACTACCACCCAAAACTAAACTACTACCACCCTAATTTTGCTACTACCACCCAAATATAAACTACTACCACCTTAACCCTCAACTGGTATCACGCGTCTGAGAGACGCTCTTGTTTACATTTTTCCTCACAAACGCAGTGGCGCCTCACTTGGCACTGCCGCCGATCAGGGTATGCCTAGCTCACTTACTGGACACATCATTCTGGGCGGTAACTACTACTAAATATTTAATGAAGTTTATTTATTGATCAGTTATTGTGTTGCAATAATAAAAATAATACTACTTTATACAGAGTGTCTAAAAATTTGTTTTCAATAATTACTAGCTTTAAACGGCAATAACTTCTTTAATTTAAATGGAATGCCCTTTATATTTTAGGAGAATCAGATGCACAATTAAATTGTCTATCAAATTGTATTATACCATTTTTTACCTATCCCTTCAAGTTTTCGTAGAAAATGCATTTTCTTATAATTTAGACCTCATTTATCAATATATCCATGGAATATTGACATTTTAGATTGTTTTTAAAGCAACAAATGTACAAAATGTACAGACTAGTAATATTATCATTTTTAGCAAAACGATAATATTACTAGCCCATTTGTATGCAAAAAGAAAACTATTTAAATCTTTATAAAAGAGTATACCATTAATTAAATATAACACCATTATTTCCGCCCATATACTAATTAATTACATACTTAATTGTGTTCGTTAATAAATTATTATAAATAAATGTGGATTTGAGTCAGAAATCAATATAATAATAAGTTATCAAATTAAAGTCTCTGTTGTTATAAATAAGCATTTATTAAAAAATGAAATATCATTTTTAAGGTGTTACTTTTTATCACACTGTCTAATGCCCATACAAAATTCAGTTTTTTAGTATTTGGAGCAATTATTATTAATCAATGCAAACAGTCAGTTAATGTAGTTTGAATACTGGATCATATTAATTGGTCCTCTTTAACAAATATTTGAACAGTTTTTTTTTATTTTTTAATGAAATAAACGAATTATATCGACAATATTAGTATCTGTACTCTTTAAAAATTTGATACATCTTTAAAAATAATCTAAAATGTCAATAGTCCATGGATATATTGATAAATAAGTTCTAAATTACAAGAAAATAAATTTTCTACGGAAACTTAAAGAGATAGGTAAAAAATGGTATAATATAATTTGATAGACATTTAAGTGACAAAAATTTACAAAAAATGTGCATCTGATTCTCGTATAATATACAGGGTGTTCCATTTAAATTAAAGAAGTTATTGCCGTTTGAAGCTAATAATTATTTAAAATAAATTTTTAGACACTCTGTATAAGGTAGTATTATTTTTATTATTGCAACGCAATAACTGATAAGTAAGTAAACTTCAGTCAATATTTAGTATTAAAAACTTTGATACCCTTGGAGAAATGAAGCCTTAAAATTTTTACTGCAATTTCACAAAATTGAAAATATTTCAAAAACGGAAAGGTTTAAGTATAATAAACCTTAATCAAATTTACCTTTATTTTAATCGTAGAAACTAAAAATGTAATAATATACAGGGTGTTCCATTTAAAAAAATACAACTTTGATATTTTTGACTTATTTGGGACACTTTGTATCTTGTAAAATTATTTTTAAATTGTACCTCTAATATTCCTTCATCGAACCCAAAACTTACAATTTGTAAAAATCTCATCGTTTAGCTACAATACTCAGTGTCGTATGTGGTGAACAACTCTGTATAAATATAAAAAATTGTTCAATTTGTATTGATTGTAATATCACTAATACGGCTTACAAAAATTTTAACTTGATATTAAAATGATAAACTCTTTTATATAACAACGGTTAAACTTTTGTTTATTTAATAAAAGTTCAAAAGGATTTAAATTCCAATTAGAAGCCGATAAAGAAGTTATATTATAATGCTGGTTAAGATGGTAATATCGGTAAAGTGGCTTTTTATAGAATGTAAAACAGTTTTAGTATCATTTTTATGATCGGTTTAGTAGCAAGTTTACATTTATGCATATTACTATATTAGATAACAAACAATTTTACAACAGTATTATGTAGCATATTTTAACCTAAGTATCTAATAAAAAGGATAATATATTAGTCAATTATACTTCAGATGGACACGTCCTCCTAGATCACCCAGTTACTGGGTGAAAATCATTTTCTTTAAATTACTTACATTAATTAATTAACGTTAATCCTCCCATATCACACCACTTTTGTGTCTCATTATACTTCTTGCGCTGGCACGAGCAGCAGTGTAAATTTAGCAGACAAAATTTTGTACAAAATTCGCGGAAATGAGTAAAGAAAAGAGAAATAGGAAGAGGAAAGGGCCAAGATAAGGTGGAAAATGAAGAAACTTAAAAAGAAATTCTATACATACGAATCAAATAAGCAAATAACCTTTAATTCCCTAATTAGTTTTTTTAGTTCATACAAGTAAACAAGGGTAGTAGAAATAGCTATGAGATGATCTAGGGGGTGTAGACTATTATTCTACACCCCGCATTGCCTAAAATTATATTATTTTCTTCGGCGACGCGGCCGTAAATTGCCTGCCTTAAAACATACCATTCAAACATACCAAATAAACAAATTTTTATCGTCTCGTGTATAGCAATTTTTCTTATCGGCTCGATGAAGTAAACCTATATTAAAATTTAACGGAACCTAAACGTTATTCTCGGCATAAAAAAGGTGGGCTCTTGCTAAATAATCAAGTGCCAGTAATAACTACAGGGTGCTAATAAAGTACTTGCTAAATAACCAAGTACCGGCAACACCCATTGAGCGTCAATGTCCTCCAAGATTACTTGCTAAATATTCAAGTTCGAAATCTTAGTTGCACTTGTTAAATATTCAAGTGCTAGTAACACCTACAGGGTGCTAATAATGTACTTGCTAAATATCCAGGTACCGGCAACACCCATTGGGCGTCAATGTCCTACAATATTACTTGCTAAATATTAAAGTTCTAAATCTTAGTTGCACTTGCTAAATATTCAAGTGCCTAGAAAATTAGGGTAAAAGGCCAAAGCCCAAAGTCACCTTGGCAACCCAAATGAAAACAAAAAAGTGTTCGAAAATACGAATTAAGTCATTATCCTTAACGCAAAATTTTTGTTTATTTTTAGACAAGTCGCTACCTGTATATGGATATCAATAATAGTGAGACAAATATTGTGATTCTGTCTAATATTTACTAGCTTTGGTTAATCCACATATTATATACACGGATAAATATCAATAGGCAAAGAAAAACTAATTTGCAACCCAGCATTGTCCTTGACTTATGCACGCTAGTATGTCTCCGAAAACTATTAACATGATCTGTATTTTCCCGCTGGATTTGGAAACTGGTGAGACGAATATTATGATTTTGTCTAATATTTATTAGCTTGGATAATCCACCTTGTGGATATAAACATATGCTCATAATAATATAAACATTGTAACCCAGCATAGTCCTTGACTTATGCACGCTAGTATGTCTCTGAGAAGTATATAAAATAATACAGAGTGAGGATCTAAAGTCCGTCCCATTACAACTTTTGAACCGTTTGGTATATTATTATGATGAAACTTGGAACAATAGCAATGTATTGAACAATTCTCAAATGGAAGTCAAATGTCAAAAGATTCCTTATTTGAACGGTCTTTTCATTCTTTATTCATCCCGAAAGTGATCCTTCCTAACCATATGGTGTATGTAGGTACCTGAAAAATAATAACAATACGTAATTTTAACGAAATATTCTGTGTAAATAAAACAGAGCGAGTTAAAAATTCGTCAAATTTAATCAAAAGTGAGTAACTTTATCACTTTTTTTGTTAATGTCATTACAGTCAACTATCAATTAGTTAGCAAATTAATATATTGCGTAATAAATGTGGATAACTTTATCTACATCATTACGTTATCACTTTACCTCAATAATGACTAAAATATAATGCTCCTACTCTTAATGCTTGAGAAATTACTTTAGTAGTAGTGGAAAGTACTTGCCGGTAATGCCGGTGCCGCCATTTTCAACGGAAAGCTTTATGTTGCCGAAAAGTTCAACCTTGCATTTCGCTTGTTAAGTGGAAATTAGGGTTCACACAAAAAATAATAGGGTATAAAATTTTAGGTACCTATTATTACCTTTTACCCTATTACCTATATTAATAATACAATCGTGAGTTATGGTCGTATCTGCGATTTTCACCCACACTTTTCGACCGATTTATTCTAGTTTGAAAGGTTTTGCCATGTTGAATACTTCTTAGATCGATTATTTTGTCACACACTTTATTACTTACTATTTCATTGATGATCGAAATGACACCGTCTGATATAAGTAAAATTAAAATAGGCCGAAAAACCGTGGATGCCGTGGAAAACAAAAATCTCAAGCTCTGCTTAACTGTTCTTGACCAACCACCCCACCTCACGATCACGAACAACCTGTGAAAACAACGGCAAATCGAAGTGGCACGAGCGGGTTGGTTCTAAGAATTTTTAATTCTTTATTGAGTTGTGAATCTACACACAACATTGTGTGATATCCCAATACTTTGCACTTATTTGTGTGAAGTAAAAAGTTCTGCTCATTTTTTAGTAATTTGGTTATCAAAACTTAGTTAATGAAAACACTGTATGATTAAAATCAACACAAAGTGAGCAATTATGATAAATATGCTCAAAATTTCACACGCATATTTTTTTAACACTGACTTTTTTTTCAGTTTACACCAATTGATTTTTTAACCGTGCATCACTAATATAGTCTGTCCAACGAGAAGATCCTTGACAGTGATAGATGTGTCTGTCATTTTAATTTCAAACTAGTTTATTTTATTTTACAAAGAAATAAGTTGGTACAACTGGAACGCATAGCGATATCTGTGGCGATATATTTAAAATTTGATTGACAAGATGACAAGTGATTACTTCAAAATTGTATAAAACTGAAAAAATGTAATCGAGTTATTTTATTTAATAAAAACGGTATGTGTTAATACAAAACAAACAAGAACAAGGCACTACATACCAAAAAAATATAAAAAATAACTATTATTTACTTTCAAGCTTTATGAAACTACCCGCATTTATGATTATATTTATCAATATAACTTATGTACAAATACAAATTTGTAATATTCCACAGGTATAAATAAAACAACATAGGTAAATACAACAACTATTTTATTAATAATAACACCTACCAAATTTTATACCTTAAAGGTGGATTAATTACCTTTAATCTTAATTTTTTTAAACCAGTACCTTTTGACATTATTTTTCTGCACCAGTACTAAAATCCATTATTTACCTATCGTGTGATGTCGATATTTTACAGCTACTCCAGTTTTTAGTATGTGTTTAGTTTGATCCTTATATACGAAATGCACTTATCTACGACGAAATGGTATACAAACTTTATCGATGGCAACTTCATTGGTGTATAAGACTTTCTGCCTGGGCAGCGTGTATTAACCATAAACTGTGCTCTGGGCCTACAGTTAATTTTCACTCGATTTTTCCTCCACTTGACTTCAAAAGACACAAAACACACGTAATAATACGAATCAAAATGCATCATCTTTCAAAATGCAGGGTATTTAACAAAAGTTGACACAAAATTATAACCAATAATTTGGCAAGACTTTGACAAGCGTCAAAAATGACAAAAATCTAAAGGCGAGTTCATACGCATCGGCGTCCGTTTGTCGTTCATCGTTCCGTCAAACCAATAAAATTGAAATACGATCTGTCATTTTTTAAATAAACCAATAAAACTGGTTAAAAACAACAAGACACGACGCATGACGGATTTATATTTAAACCCATCCATAGATAACTTAAAAATTATTAGAAACTTTTTTTAGTAAAATAAATAGATTGGTATGGGACGTCATCTGCTTTTCTTCTGTCATCGTCTGTCGAAATCTTACCTGAGAAAAAAAACAGAGTATAGTCGAACGCAACATAGAAAGTATCTTTTCTATTTCCGCCATACTGCAACGTTTGTCTTTGCTGAGCTTCCTCTGTTTTTGAATAAACTTTTTTAAATTTTTTGTTGTGCTGTTCTAACTCGACGGATTTTATGACAGTTTTACAAACATCCTTTAATTGTGTCATTGTTATATTTTGCTGTTCAGTCATGCAGTTCAAATTTATCTCCGCAATAAACTTTTTCTCTCTTTAGGCATTTAAGTAATAATGTCATAAATAAATATTTTGAAATCATCCATTGTTAATAGCATAAAAATAATCACTTTAGGGTGGGGCAGGCTGTCTTAGGTCTATATAAAGCAAGATTTGCTTCGTGGTCAATCAGTTCAGAACGGTCAGTGTTAAAGGAAATATTACACTACTTCGAAGTTATTGAAAATGGCCCCAAGGGGGCCCTAAGGTTTATTGGTAATAATAGAGTTGTAAATAAATAATTTGAAATCATCAAATGTTAATAACATAAATAACCATTTTAGATTGGAGCAGGCAGTCTTCGATCTATATAAAATAAGGTTCCCATTGCATGTTTCCGAGATACCAATGCTCGTACCTCGAATTTGTAGCACCCTGTATACCAAGAAAAATAGTTTAAAGTCTTTTCACTGTTAATCTTAAGTTGACTAGAAATAATAGGTTTCTTAGTTTTATAAATCATAATTAAAAATTTCCGTTTCATTTACTTAAAATGAATGTCTTTCTTTCTATAAAATGAAAATATTTTACTCGAGGTATATCTAAGGGTATTAATCCGAGTCAAAACGGGTTTATTCAATTTACTTTTAAGATTAAATTGCATTACTTTCCTGTTATCTTGTTTTTTAGAATTCTGTTTCGCTGTTTCTTTTGCGATGGATGTTAATCTACAATTTATGTTAATCAGCAGAATGAACTTAAACTATTATTTCCTATTGTGAAGATTTATTGCTGCGTAATTAGCAGTAACTTTAAACTATTAAAGGTTTCAATGATTGGGGTATCTTTTATTGTGAATTTCCAAAAAAAATACATTTATCGCGTTGAAATTTCTATAACATCAAAAATTAAATTCTACTATTATTTGCAAGGTATTTCGACATTTCTTTTTATCATTATTTATTTTATTTATCATATATTATCTCAAACTATCATCACAATGAACATCATACCCAACAAAAAGAATGAACATTATATTCTATATATACCGTGCTCACAATACCAAACTCATTTCTATATAATAACACCTCATTTCCAAGTAGTGCTGGGCAAAACTGTTATTTTTAGATAACAGTTGAAACTGTTATAGTTATTTATAAAAAACAGCTTAAAATAACAGCTTAAAAATAACAGGTTTCTTTATTTTACTGCTAAATATCTGAAAGTATGAGGCGGTCACCGCCAGGCTTATTTTTATGCAGTTGCAAGTTGCGCAGCGCAATGACGTGCTCGGTGGTAATATTTCCAGGGTGTCAAAACATTTCTAAATATCGATTGTTATCTAAAATACCTCTCTAAAAACGGTGGTTGTTTACAAATAAGCGCTGTTTACAAATTGCGATATAAAAAAAGCCAAAATTCCTCCACCCGTCTATACCTATACATTCCGATCTACTTGCTTCGAGCAGCATAGAATTTCGTGACGGTGCAGAGCGCCGACTTCGTTTTTCGTTTTACGAGCGGCCGATCTCTACCTGTCGTTATTTTATATCTGTTATTTTTTAGAAGTAGTAACGGTTGCGTTATGTTATTTATAAATAATTGTTATAAAATAACAGATAGTTAAATAACAACCCATCACTATTTCCAAGAGTTACTATTCTTATATTAATTGACCATCCCCAACAGCAACAACGCAACGTACATTCCCTGATTCCTACCTTCATTGGTTTCTACTGTTTTCTCTCATGCGACACCAGACGCACCGACTAGCCAGATGGTTTATAAAGTTTTTTGTTATCGTTTGTGTTTGTGATATGTGAAAATGGAGGACCTTCTTCGGGCATGGGGAGATGACGGATTTGATCCCAAAATTTTCGGAGTAAGTTTAGCAATAATCCTACATTATTTGATGATATTGGTTGGAGGTTAGGGGACTCCATTTTAATATGCATTATTTCTTATACACTGGTGGTAAAACTAGGTATAATTATTTATTAATTTATTATCGTTTCTCGTTTTAATTAGCGATGCCGCTATTCAATATCTACCTATATTGGGAAATTACACAGTTTTATTGTATTTTCTTATTACGAAAAGCATATAATTTGGTAGGTGATGTTTGGCTAATCTAATTTAGAAAGTATTAACCATATTCGGGGTTATTCTGGTGATATTTCAATATTCCATACCTTTTGGAAATGGAAATTAAAATTTTTAGCATCTTCCAACTCTATTATATTCATGTATGTTACCGGACCAACCCGATTTTAGGATAAACTAATTTTTGCTAGGCCAAATCAGGGTATCCAAAAAGACACGGGTTTGAAAGACTATTATGCCGCGCTTAAAGACTTTAGATAAAGAAAAGATTTTACGAAAACAAGAGTTTCTAACAAGATCGAACCCGAACCACCGAAAGCATAGGGAACACGTTACCGAATTTTGTGAAAACTATATAGTTTTTCGAACGCGCTTAATATTCGGCCTAGGAAAAACTAGTTTATCCTAAAATCGGATTTGTTCGATTCCAAAATAATGCATATTAAAATGGAGTCCCCCTAACCTCCAACCAATGTTATCAAATAATGTAGGATTATTGCTAAATGAAAACCTTGAAATTTTGGAATCAAATCCGTCATCTCCCATGCCTGAAGAAGCTCCTCCATTTTCACATATCACAAGCACAAACGATAACAAAAAACTTTATAAACTAATAAAGAGATTTGAAACAATAAAAAGTAAAGTTCAATAAAGATTAAGTATACTTTTTTAGATATTTTATATGCAAAACTTACTATTCTTTTTTAAGTCTAGCAAACTCTTGTAACGATAGTAACTAACCCAAGAGTAAGAAGAGGCTTTATTTCAGAATAAAGTAATTATTACATGCACACAAAGAATTTCTATACTTAATGCAATAATTTGCTAATTTACAAACAAGTATAAGTAGTACTCAGAAACAGAGTTTTTATCTAGAATTGTCTGGAGTGTGGTTATAATCTTAATTTCAATACTAGGTAAATCTTAAATAAAAGCTAAATTTTCTTAGCTTCTAAGGATAAGATTTTCTTGAAAGAGTATAACTAGATTTGCGGAATGGGGGAAACTAGCACATCGTTGGTTCAAGATTAATAATTTTTGAAGCCAGTTTAGCTTTTTCCGTGCATTTAGGCATGTGTGGGTAGTAAGTCATATAGGGATCTTATTACTTAAGGAGTAAGAGAAATGCGACGTGTGTTGTTGCGGCGTTGTTGACATTTCTCCGGTACACCTTTCCCTAACAAATTAAGCAAAATCACGATCGCATACCGCTTATTTTTAAAAGACTTTTTTTTCGAATAGATAATCAGATAACATCATTAGATATGTTTCTGAGCATCTGAAATGGAATTACAAGGATATCGTTAGATTATCGTTGTTCATTGTTTTATGACGAGAAAAGTCAGTAATCGCTATAATTTAAAAACTCGACTTTTAACACAAAACACGCGATAACTCAAGAACCACTTTAGATATTAAAACTTTCTATTTTATTTTGGATTCGGATCTTTTCCAAGATGTTGAAATTAGAAAAAATCGATAATCTTGTTTTTTTTTTCATTCAAAAACCGCATCAATTTACTTTTAGTGCTATTATTTACTATTTAGCATTAAATTAAATAGAATTTTCTTAAGTTCAATTTTCAGCAGTCGTGTAACTTTTTTATTTATAAAGATTTTGAGATAGTGGCTACGAAGAAAATATAGCAGAAATATTAAGAAAGTTTTTGCAAAAAACTACAATCATTTATTTTCAAATGGATTTCGAGACATCGATTTTTGAATTCAGAGTTCTAATAGTGCCGAACATCGTCGAACATCAACTCAATTCCACTTATTTTTACCAAAAGTGAAAGTGTTTCTAACTTGCATTTAAAAATTTACAAGCTATAGGAAAAATTACAACAATTCGTCAATAAATAAACAAATAAACTATCACGAGACGCCATTAATCGTGAAGCTGAACGCATGATGTACACGCATTCCTAGATTTTAAGTAATGATTGAGTCGACCGGTCGACCGAGACGAATCTGCTATATCCCCTTTCACGTCTCTTAGTTCATAGTTTCTCGTTTTATTTCATACGTTTGGCAACCTTTTTACTATTCTCTCTTTACTCAGTACAGGGTGAGTCAACGATAGAGTAAAGTCCATTATCTCATTTGTTTCAAGGTTTACAAAAAAATGTTTAATATAAAAGTTATAGGGATGGTTAAGATACACATTTTAAAATTATTATAGAGTATACAAGGTGCTTCAAAAAAGTGTGGCGCTTATAACATATGTTTTTTTAAATGCAACACCCTATTTTTTATTTTATTTTTAGATTCTGCGTAAAATTCCATAATTTTTTTATATATAATGTTATATTTAGGTATATAATATTAATAGTTTTTGTAATATTTCAATTTATTTAAACAAATGTTAAATTGCAGTGTTTTAAAAAATGTCAGTGGTGCCATTGTTTCTGAAGTTGGAGTACCAAAGTTTGATAGGAGAGTTTTATAGAAATGAAAAAACAGATATATCTAAAGACATTTTAGTTAAATGATACAGGGTGTTCAAAATATATTTATGAATTTCAACTACTTAAAATTAAAAAATCTCAAATTTTTTAAATGGAACACCCTATATATTATCATTTTTTCTGATAGATTTGACAAAACTCTTCAGCTTTTATTAAGTGTTTGGTTTGGTTTTTTATTATTTTTTTAATAATTTAATATTAAATTTTATTTAATATTAAATTATTAAAAATTTTACCTTTATTAATAGTTTGCGATTTATTCCCATTTTTTCTATCTTTACCCATATTTTCAATACAATTACCCCATAAAATCATAGTTGCCATGACAAAACAAAACGATTTATTACTTAAGTAGCTTCATAATTAGTTACAGTTGCTGCTATTAGTTAAAATTAATTAACTTTACTCAAATAAACTAAATCGCAGTAGTGAATTTCTGGGTGTATTTCTATATTATGAAAGATGACACTTGGGATTTTTCGTCAGGGCGAATAGCCACATATTAGGGTAACACTAGATTACCTAATTGCTGAAGACTGCTGATATAGGAATTTATAATTCATTTGGTAAAGCCAATATTACTACTGCTGCGAAACCGTCCCATTGCACGCTGAAGATGTTTTCTAGATAATATATATCTATTCTTATAGTAGTTAGCAAAATACTCTATAATATATACCGTATGATCGAAAAAAAACGGCGTCCAGTTGGCTGGGAAATGACGATCAATGACATTTCCCATATAAATTTACATATAAAATGACAGCGATCTTCATTTCATAGCCATCGTTGACACCATTTTTTCTCGATCATACGGTAGTACTGAACCAAAAAATGTGGTTTTCTAGGCTTGTCCGTGTATATCAGTCACATTGACTAGTTCATTTCAAGAAAATCTGTAACTATTTTCTTTACCATTTATACTCATTACAAAACTTAAACTAAAATTCAAATTTTGTTTTTAACTTGCTTAACAGACATGAAATTGTAATAATTATTACTTTTTATCATGGCGACTATGATGTTATAGCGCAATTGTATTAAAAATATGGGTAAAGATAGAAAAAATTGGAATAAATCGTAAACTAATAAAAATAGGTATATGACATACTTAATAAAAGTTGAAGAGTTTTGTAAAATCTATCAGAAAAATTATAATATATAGGGTATACCATTTAAAAAAATTGAAATTTCTTGATTTTAAGTAGTTGAAATTCCTAAATATATTTTGAACACCCTGTAACATCTAACTAAAATATGTTTACATAGGTCTTTTTCTATATCTCTATAAAATTCTCCTACCAAATGTTAGTTGTCTAACTTCAGAATCAATGCCATCAATGACAATTTTTTATCACACTGCAATCTAACATTTGTTTAAACAAATTTAAATATAACAAAAACTATTAATTTTAGGTATATAACATTATACAGGGTGTCCCAGAAATGAGTGCAGATATTTTAAGAGGTGGTAGATCTGGTCAAAATAAACATATTTTCTCTTTACCATTTTTAAAATAAATTGAAAATAACTGAGTTATTTAACTTTGAAAATTTAAAAAAATAATCGCAACATTTTGAGAACCGCCGGCAGATATCGCCAACTACATCCAATTACCCGGATCAAGCCCGGATTTCAGTTAATTCGACGCACTGTGTTGCCATATGGACAAGAAAGTATATGTTTAAAAGTAAGTCATAAAATCACAACACCTGAGGAGTTTGCAGAGATGCATTACATTTTTAAGATTGTGATATTATTACATAAAATGAATTAAAAGTTAAATGTTTAAAAGTTAAAAAAGTTAAATTAAAAATCTTACCCAACATTAAAAAAGATACTTATGACAGATCGATGTAACTGCGACAGTTCTCTTTTTCGATACACACTTAACTAAATACACTTCATTGTGCTGCTTTACTTGTACATGCTATTATAAAAACTGCTAAAATAACAGTCCCCATTTTTAACTTAACACATTATTTTCATATAGGCTTCATCACAATTTGAACCACTGATTTACAAAACACCTTGAAAAGCACACATTACATATTACTTTGAATACCTTTCTGAATGAATAAATGTTGAGAATTATTTCTCTTACCGCCACTTTACGAACTACTGTCAATCTAAGAAAATACATGTTTCACTCAACAATTTTAAATACGTATTTTGCTTTTTCGCTATTTTTTCGATGTATTTCGACAATTCCGTCAACAGTCCAACCGTCGGCCAAGACAGCCACGCATCACTGGTTGGTAATTGCTCACTACTTCTTTGTCGCGCCGGCGTGTCGAGCTTGCGTCATGCGAGGTTGCCGTAGTTTCAACAATTTCAAATTCAAGATACTCGAAGCAATCAAATTCTTATTAAATTTTAAAAATAAAACAGAAAAACATGAAAGGAAACAAACAAAACACAAATGAATTGATTATTGATAAGGTCACAAAAAAGAAATTTCTAAAATGTTTATCGTAATTCAGAATTCAATATATCGAAAACAACCCGATGAATAATCAATTCATTTTCGTTTTGTTTGTTTCCTTTCATGTTTCTCTGTTTTATTTTTAAAATTTAATACAAATTTGATTGCTTCGAATGTCTTGAATTTGAAATTGTTGTAACTACAGCAACGTTGCTTAACATCGTCGTCTGACGCAAGCCTGCCACGACGGCGCGGCTCAAAGGACCAGTTCACACGTGGCACTCTTGGCCGACGCGCGACGTTTGGGCTGTCAAAATACATCGCAAAAATAGCGAAAAAAACAAAATACGTATTTAAAATTGTGAGTGAAACATGTCTTAGATTGAAAGTAGTTCGTAAAGTGGCAATAAGAGACGGTATTCAAAGTAATGTGCGCTTTTCAAGGTGTTTTGTAAATCAGTGGTTCAAATAAAACAGAGAAACATGAAAGAAAACAAATATTGAATTCTAAATTACGATAAACATTTTAGGAATTTCTTTTTTGTGACCTGGTTGTGAACAATATGATGAATCATTTTCGTAAACGTCATAAACGTAATGTTTTAGTTAATTTTCGGTGGTTTTTGTTAAGTTTTCATTGAAAGGGTAAGTACTAAACATAATTAATGTGTTTTTTTTTCTATAATAATTATTAATAATGAGCACTGATGAAAATTTAACATTCTTAATTTTTGAGTAGAAATTTTTCTATGAATTTATAAATGTAGAACTATGTAGAATGTGGATAACATAGGAGGTTACAACACTGCAAGGTTTAGATACACCGTAGAGAAATCTCAGGTGAATAAACAAGTGGCACTAAAAAGTTTTTTCAAATTTCCCGGAAAATGTCAAGAAAAATTTTAAATTTTCAACATTTTTTTTTCGCAAAAAAAACCTCATAGGCGTGTTTCTGGGGTTGAACTATACTACCAGTTAAAATATCTGCACTTATTTCTGGGACACCCTGTATATAAAAAATAGGGTGTTGCATTTAAAAAAACATGTTATATTCGACACACTTTTTTGAAGCACCCGGTATACTGTATAATAATTTTAAAATGTGTATCTGAACCATCTCTACAACTTTTACATTTAATATTTTTTTGTAAACCTCGAAACAAATGAGATAATGGACTTTACTCTATCGTTGACTCACCCTGTACATTATAAACGCATTGTACTCTTCTTACATACGGAAATTTCGACCCAAAAGTAACCCTTAATATATAAATCGATGGTTGAAGAAAAAAGAAACAAACTATTATATACTTTTTCTTTTCTATATGATTTTTTGTTAGCTTTAAAAATAATCATTCGTTTGAAATGGTTGATCACTGATACTAAAATAGTCAAAAATTCTGTACGATTAGGTATTCATACACCAGCGTTCTTTCCTGTAATTCTTTCCTTATGCGTTCTTTCTTGTCAAAAAATTGAAAGGAAAGAACGAAGGTCCAATCCCACTAACACAAACGCAATCTTGTTGAATTTCCTGTCAGTTTTTACTGTAAGACTGGCCTGTTCTTTTTTGAAGGAGTTATATTCCTTGCAAAGCCCACTAACACAAAATACCTTTCGTTGCAGTTTTTAAAGGATTTAGTTTGTTGTATTGTAAATGTGACACGATTATTAAAATTTTCCCGCTAGACGATCATTTTACTAAGGATCGTGAGATTTGACTTTTTTAAAATTTATGTTGTGAAATACATGTAAAAAAGTGGTGTGCTTTGAATGATAATATTAATATTTATTTTTATTATTATTAAACTATTAATATTAAGATGAAACCTAAAAGAATGAAAAAAGAAATGTAAGATGAAACCTAAAAGAATGCTGAATTTGGTATTGCAACTGAAGTTTTGTTTAAGAAAAAGCAGAAGCGCCGCATGTGGTCAAAGAAGTGGCTTCAGAAACGGAAAATGTACAGCGATATGAATCTGTTACGAGAAGTACGGACCAAGTGAGCCTACCGATTTCCAAAATTATTTAAGAATGGATCCTAACACATTTGATGAACTGTTAAAATTAGTTAGTCCATACATACAAAAATTCATCGTAATTAATTCGTAAAAACACTAACTAGCTAATAAATATTTAAGACTTAAAAAAACTACCTGGCGTTTTAACAACAGACTTTCCTAACAGGAGAGAACACACGAATCATCTCCTCTCAAATGAAATGACCCCAAACCACTAATACAAATTTTTTACACGTTTTTATCTTGTCGGGCTGGAACGCCAGTAGATCCTGACAAGAAAGACGAGGAAAAGTTGCATGTGTCGTGCATATACCCACTAACTGGCGTTCTTTCCAGCGGGATTAGACATTCCTGCAGGAAAGAACGCTGGTGTATGGGTACCTATTATGTCGCGAATAAGTACTCTATGATGAAGCGAGGCTTTGGATTCCGACAGAAATCTTATCATTTCTTCATAATAATTGTTTATCTGACATCATACAAAGCACACTTAGCCATAAAACTTTTCAATCATATTGTATGTTGTATTATTTGCTTTACATTTTTTGTTTTTATAAATTTGTTATTAAATGTTAAATATATGATTATAATTAAATCACACAACTTTCTTTGCCAGATACATCTTAACTAACGTTCTCTTTATACGATAAAATAAATTGTTTAGTCAATAATTTCTAGTAGTGGGAACTATCGAATGAATACTATCGAAACATTCGATAGTTGCAATTCATTCGAATAATTCGATAGTAAGAAAACATTCGTTGAAAACTATTCGAATAAAAATTATCGAATAGATCCGTCATCTGCCTTGAAATATTGTATTCTAGTAATTCGGCAGCAAAAACCATTCATTTATAAAATTCATTCATTTATGAAATTCATTTATTCGTCAGGATCGATTATAATAAAATATTAACTGAATTTTAGTTGTCGCCCGGCGACGTAGGTTTCCTTCCTCGAAACCCGACAGCGGTCGGTATGTATGCTATGAAAGAAGCCGGCATCTTTGATTTTTTGCGGAGTCAGATATAGATAAGGACACATTATTTTTTTTATTGAGGTGCTAGTATTTACTAGAGATGGGCAAAAGTAACCGGTTTTTTGAATAACCGGTATTTTCCTCTAAAATAACCGGTTATTTAAAGGTAGTTTTTTTTTCACCAGTTAACCTAATAACCTTGCATTACGTTCAATAACCTATAGCCGGTTATTTTTTAAAAAATCGTACTTGTTAAATAAAACAAGTAACAATTAAATATTAGCTGTTTGAATCGTAAATTTCGAAGGAGCGAACGGCACGGATCTTCCAGATATTACGACGATAACGGGAGATCCCGCTCCCGCTCCCAAAACGAAAATATATGCATCAAACATCAAATGTGAAAATTAAATCAGGCATCAGGCGAACGCTGATAATAATCAAAACAACAGCCGAATGGCCCTGACAGGTCAGGCCGTAAAACAAAGTACTAATGCCATAGCCTACTACTAGCCACCAGCTAGCCAAGTGATACGAACCTAACTTCAAATAGATTCTCTAAATTCTATATTTAAATTTTAACCGACTTTAACGGAATTTCAACGGTTCTTCAAAAGTTTTCCATGGTTTCGCCCAGTTTCACCGTAAATATATTTTATTTGTAGTTTGAAGTCTCTCTTGAAGCTTAGACTAAGAATACAAAATTGAAGTTCAAGTAACGAATGAAGATACTCTTTCATTATTTATTCATTCAGTCTCCTTATTTTTCTTTGGTATTTGATTAAAATAACTTGGTTGTAGATTGTAGAACTTGTGAGTTGTGTGGTTTATTTGAACGTTAAGTAATTACTAGTTTTAATATCATATCCATGTCTACTCAAAAAAAATGAGGTTAGCATTTTTATTTAAATTCATTTTGTACATATACATACTTACATTGCTACAATCTCTATTTAATCATGCGATTTAACTAAGTTTATTATCTAAATTTGAAGTAGACCTATGGAGTGTAGAGGTAAGTAAACCTATAGGAAAACTAAATATTTAGTTTTGCTAGGTTAGGTTATTTGAATAACCGGTTAATTTGTGTCGGTTAATTTTGTCAAGTTATTATTTTTTAAAGATAATCCCGGTTAACCTATAACCGGTTTTTTACCAATAACCGCCCATCTCTAGTATTTACACAGAAAATACATTATGAAGGGCGCTGTTGCCATATTTTGGTATTAGTTGATATTAACAAAGAATATTATTGTTTGGCTTTAGTTAGTTAGGGATAGTATGTCTATATATTCTGCATTTCTTTTATTAATATTCTGTTGTTACACTGCAATAATACTTGTTATTTTGGATGTAGGAAAATTATTTTTAATGTGTTTAAGCAAAGACTGGTTTAATAAATAATAATAACAGTAATAATTTGTTATACCTATTAACAACAAAATTTGAAATCATTTAATATAAACATTTTTTTTAAGTAGTAGCAAAATATAAACAACAAATTTGATGTCAAAATTATTTATATTAGATCCTATTTAAAAATAATATAGTCTCTCAATTTTTTGTGGCAACGTTGGTTTATTAAATAATAATAATTACAGAACTAATTTGTTATATTAACAACAAATTTTAAAATCATGAAATATAAACATTTATTAATTTTCTAAGCGTGCAGTGTAATGCAAGGAAAATATAAATAAAAATTAGAAATCAAAATTATTTATATTCGGTACTTTATATTACTATTTAATAATAATAATATTTACTTTTACTGGTATTTACTTACTAAAAAATAAATGAAATATTTCTTCGCAAAAAACTACATGTAAGAGAATTAGCATAAACAAAATACAAACATCGTTAACTTTTTTTTAAATTGGCACGTGTAAAACTTTTAATTTAATTTTCTCACCCCATAGTCTGAGTTCGATAACCATTTACTTAACCACATTAATTAATATAATTATTAAGTTCAACTAATTCATATTATTAAAACATCTAAAATACAAATATGTATTTTTAAAATTAATTGTAAGTTCATCTCATCTCTCTTAAAAATTGCTACTTCTCAAAATTTCCCATTAAAAAATAGACCATATACCATATAAAATTAAATAATTGAAAGATCGGGCTACGGAAAATCACACAAACTTTCGGAAAAATTTTGACCACCTGCACACGCACACAATCGTCAATTAAAAAAACTACTATTTTAGTATTTTAAATATTTTAATAAACGCAAAAATAGCACAGTATTTATAAGGCGAAGTTATAAAAATTTGGAAGAACTAATAATGCACTGACGCACACAAAAATCAAACGAATACTAAATTTCATTTATCAAAAACATTCCATAGTCGTGGCGCAACGATAACCATTTGGTCGCACGGCGAGGTTGTCACATATGCTTTAGTATACAAATGAATGAATGATTTTATTCGAATAAAACCATTCGATAGTTGAAATCATTCATTCATTAACAATTCGATAGTCTAATTCATTCGATAGTTCCCATCGCTAATAATTTCTCTATTAATGGAACTATTCTAAAATGTTTCTTTTATAATTTGTGCAATAGTTTATGTTTGTTTCTTAACAATTTTGGCAAAGATGTTTTGTCGTGGACAGTCCATACTAAAAATACAAGCTTTGATTGTTTGACAATTTTTTACTTATAAATTTAAATAGATTTTTTTTGAAATTACCAATTTTATTTTCTATGAAATAAAATAATTTACCTCAAAAACAATTTTAATTAAAGTAATTTCTGTAATTTTAAATTACGAAAAACTAAAAATCTCTTATAATGTTCACGAACTCGGCGTATTAAAAGCGTACTTGTTTGGTAAATCCCCGGCTATCTAACTTTTAATTGGACGTTTAACAGGTTATAAAACTAAATGAAATGTACATATATACAAAATTTTAATTAAATTTGCATGCTATACGATGACGGTGATGCCATCTAATAATTATGCGACAAGTAAAATACGGAATTAAACACATTGCCATGTGTAACTGACGTATGAAAAGCATATAATATGCATCAGTGAACCGTTTAAAAGTTTAATTTTGTGCTGGGAAGAAGTACGAACTATTTAGAGTTTATTATGAAAAACGTGAGGAGTGTTTATAACAAGGTGTATAATTACACTCCCTACTCTAATATCAGAATAAGACCATAATTGCATTTGAATTGAAAACAATTACATTTGAAGATTTTTTCTACGAAACTTTAAATGCAATATTAAAAGGGAAGGAAGAAAGTAAATAATATTGTATGACGTCACTTATGCATGCAAAAACTGAGTGATTTATATTACAATACAAATGTTTTAATTTCTTGAAATAACTGCTTTTACTGAGTACAAATTATATGTCACGTTAAACGTTTATGGAGTAATAGAATATTTTTTCCAAAATTATTTTCAGCATTATAAAATTTCGTTAGGAAACCCGCCAAAGCCTGTCCTAAGCCAGGTGGAAAAAGGGCGAAGGGAAGGAGTAAAAAAAACAAGGATCATCTGGCCCGGATGATGGCACCTTGTTAGGGCTCCTAGCCAGGATACGGCAAAGCTGCTGCCTTGTAGTATGGATGTTGGCTCATCAGAGGCTACAGGAAGAAAACCTTAAATAAAAAATTTCCCGGTCCTCCAGGTTAGGGGGTTTTGGCAATGGGCTAGCTCCTCATTACAAGTAAAAATCTTAAAATGCTAAAAACCCCAGTAAACAGCCTCGGAACACAAATGGATATAAACGGACATGACAGCAGCAACGAAATAAGGACACGATTATAGGAACCTGGAATGTACAGGGTGTACCCTTTTCTATAGGAGATAGACAAAAACTAATATCGGTGTCTGGAGCTCAATTTTTGTCAAAAACATGATGGTGAAAACCGCATATCGATATCTGTTACCGTTTCGGAGTTACGGGGTGTTTTTCAAAACTGTGCATTTTTAACAAATCGCTGTAACTTTTTTGCTATGGAAAATTTTGTATTTTTATGAAAATATTTCCAAAGCACCTTTTTACGTAGAATTTAATGGTTTTAGTATAATTTTTTTTTAAATTAATAATTTAAGAATTATCAACAGAAAATTTGATTTTTTATATGGGACACCCTGTATATTTTTAATTTATTGAAAAGGACATAAAATTACCTTTCCAAAAATATAACACACTTGATATTTTGCTCGATTCCTCTTCGAGATATAGAGTATATAAAAATTCGCCCGCTTTAAATAAGTAGGCTTTGAACGGCACCGGCTGTAATGCAAAAAAAATTTAGCTGTGAGCATCAATTAAAACGAAAATAATATTTACTATGAGAGATGCAGAATTTTATAACAATTTAAAATATATTTAACCAACATCAACACATTTAAACTATATCTCATAACAATAAAAATAAATAGCAAACCAGGACATGAGATTTTGCTACAGGTGTTTGACATATCGACCGTCTTCTGTTATGTACAGACGGGGCAGTTTTTGAACATTTCTTGCGGAATTCATTAACTCAGTGGGGGTGAAAGATACCCTCTCATAACTGCTAAGTATTTCTAATTCTTGTCTAGATTATACAGAAGAATAAGGAACCTTTATTCTTCCGCAAATATATCCATAGGATTAGATCCATGGGCACTAAGTCAGGCGGCCTCGACGGCCAACGGCTGGGTTCTTGGTCAGCTATTCAATTATTCTTGAAATTGGCTGCAGAAATTTGCTGATAACTTCAGCGTTCAGAGGCGGTGCGTCGTCTTGCTGGAAAAATATGTTTTCGAGTTCCATTAAGGGCATATCATCAATGAGGGGTCCAAAGCCTACTAATTAAAAGTGGCGAACTTTTAAAAAATCTGTATTTCGAAGGGGATTATAACAAAATATCAAGTGTGCTATCTTTTTGGAAAGGTAATTTTAAATTCTTTTCAGCTAATTAAAAATATACAGGGTGTCCCATATAAAGAATCAAATTTTCTGTTGATAATTCTTAAATTATTAGTTTTAAAGAAATTATACTTAAACCATTAAATTCTACGTAAAAAGGTGCTTTGGAAATGTTTGCATAAAAATACAAAATTTTCCATAGCAAAAAAGTTACAGCGATTTGTTAAAAATGCATATTATTGAAAAACACCCCGTAACTCCGAAACGGTAACAGATATCGATATGCGGTTTTCACCATCATGTTTTTGACAAAAATTGGCTCCAGACACCGATATTAGTTTTTGTCTATCTCCTATAGAAAAGGTTGTTTTCATTTAAAAGCGTCGAATTTGACCCACCCTGTACAAGGGATAAATAAAAAGTTAGAAGACGTAATTAAAGAACTAGAGCATATGAAAGTTGACATAGCGGTACTCACTGAAACTAAGAAGAAAGGAAACGGTATCGAACATCTGTCAAACTACATACATATCTACAGTGGAGTTCTGAAAGCAATAGAGCCAGCAAAGGAGTTTCAATATTAATAAACAAAAAATATAGTAATAAAATTCACTGGTGGAATTCAACTGGAACAGAATAAACGAAAGATTAATATCAGTAAATATAACAATTAAAGGACACAGAACAACTATTCTTGGATTTGATGTCTTCTGCAATTGTCTTTCTATCCTCTTTCTTATTCTTGTGATTAATACTGTTTATTTTAAAACATATCTAGATCGTTGTGACATATTTTACATATTTTTTTCAAACTAATATAAAGTCGGCCTTTTACTTTGGCTCTTTACAATAATGAATAGTTTTAGGGAGAAATTTAATATGTATTATCATTACCAAGTATCCACTGAACAAAACAAATTCTTGTAACAAATGCATTTTTTGTATTACATCATTTTCCATTTTAGCTATACGAAGTAAATAGAATTTTATTCCAGTTACTAGCTTTCGTTTAACACCTAATTCTCATTTTGAAACAATGGCTTGTTTCCGAATTCCTTTGTAATCCAGATAGACTCATTCGTTAACAAACGCATAATTCTGACTGTTAATAAAATAGGGACTTGTCGCTATAATTCCTCTAATCCAGATAAGGGTTCCAAATTCCCTTTATTTTCAGAAGTTTTCAGACCTGATAACGCTTTGCAGAATCCATTTCCATATTACACAGTTTATAGCGGTAAATTCACCAGTCGTATAATTCTATCGTATTCTATCTTGTGTGTAAAATTAACAGCAATTAGTAAATAAAGAAGAATTTTTGTGGTTATTAAATTCGGAATGAATTATTTTGACTGAAAAATATTACACTGCAAGGAATTTAAAGATCGTTTTATCACATAGGTACGTCTTTTTCCGATATTTTATTTTTTGATTCACCTCAATAGCTTTATTTTTATTGGATATATTACAGCAATTTTAGCATTGATTGTGGGTCCTCATCAACACACTTATAAAATAGTGTATATTGTTTTTGTAACGTCACTGTCATTAAAAAGTAATATTATTATTGTTACCGAGCTACGAACATGGTTAAATTGGGGCAAAGTTGCCGCTTTGGGATGTTCACCAAAATACCATCAAAAAAGTTTTAAAAATTTCAAGGATTGCTGAGTTTTTTGTAAAAACGGTTTTTCTGGAAAATTTTATTTTTTCCTATCGTTACTTTTCGGAAAATCAAAAAACTAATTGCACATTTTCATAGCCTCTTTATTAGGGATATCTGATAGTACTTTTAGATTTTAAAATTAGCAGATAATTTGTGAAATACAGAGGCCAACTACTTTTTTTTTAAATACGGACTTGCATTTTTTATTTGAGGTTTTGAAAGAACTCGGTCTCCTGAGTACAATGATATGCCACACTTGATTTTTATTTATTTCGGACATTTGAACACAATTAATCTAAACTAATTTCAAGTCCGGCTCTTTGTAGAAGTCCACTTTGTAGAAGTTGATTTATTTGTAATAAGTACCATTAATATTATGGATATTGAGATTCCAAATTCACAATGAAAAAAGTTAAAAATAATATCTTTGAATTGTAATAACCTGGATATTATGTAACGTTTTTAGTTCGTTACATGTCTTTTTTACATATAATATATGATGTCTGGCCTATCGTCACCGGATTCCCTCTCGTTCAGGCCTGATCATTTTGTTGGTAGTCTTGGCGTAATTTTTACGTTCCCTAGTCGCCAACCCTGCTATCGTTTCACTATTCTGTGGAGGCGCGCGCTGTCAACATCGCTTCTGTCAACTCTCTGTGATTTAACGGCACTTTTGGTTTGACCGTTTGGCCTATCAGACGCCATTAGTCCCAGTTTTTAGAAATGGTGATTATTTAAATCTTGCTGTATAATCTGAATCAGCTGCTATTTCGAGGCTACAGGTAAAGATGAGTTATTACCTTTTCTAGATTCGATATTATTATTGAATATTTTAGGTAGAGTTACGGATGTCCCAACTTGTATTTGTCTTTTTGCTGGCACGTTGGCGTCCCTTTTCTTTTGTCCTCCAGAATGTCACATGGAAGAAAGGACAGGTTGTTTATTATTTATTGAGCCCCTCGGAAGTATTTCGAGGTAGGTTTATTTTGTTTATTAGACCTTGTTTGGTTTTAAACAAGAGTTTCATATTTTTAGGGTCCAAGGTACGGGTAGTGTCTTATGTACGGACATTATCTTATGTACGGATGTCCTGTGGACGGTGTCCCCAGTAAGAATGATTTTTTCTTACATATAAGTGCAACAGCGTGGATGTAGCTTGAGTCCCATGCTGCTTCGTTCCCAGCTATAAGCTAGTTAGTTACGGCTGTATCAATTCATGGTGTTCTCATTCTGGCCCCTTTGGTTGTGTTGGATAGCTGAGTACAGAGATGCGAGACCACCTCACGCTGTTACTGTTTAAAGCAAGATTACATAAAGAACAGCTAAGTGTAGATTTAAGCTCTAGTTTTACATTTAACATTTAAAACATTTACAGTCTTCAACAATTACGTACATCTTAAATAATATCGTACAGACTATGTTTACTGGTTAGATTGTTAAGAACATTCATGTCGATTTAATATTTAATATAATAATTAATACTAAATATAATTTAGATCTTAGGTTTCATTGCATTACATCTTGTAATGCTATTATTTTTATCGATATTATTATCGCACTATTTTAACAGATGAATAACCAAACATAGATTCTAGAATCTACAGGTTCTAGAATCATCTTCGATTTAGCATCATATGGAATATATCAAATTAATGAAAGTAATGCTACATTTCATATATTCTCTTAAACTTTACATGTCTTGTATTTTATCGTAGTTGTTTTTCATTGATATTTAGTACGACTCTTACCACCACTTTCTTTGACATATAACCACTATATATTTATTAGAACTCTACAATGTCATGTACCATCTAAGAACATCATGAATAAATATAGTCATTAGTTTTAAGTAATATACAACTGTGTTTTCTTTCTCTGTACATGCCTGGCGCCCAATATTTATAATTTCGAGTTATTATTGTTAATTAGTTTCTTTCCAGTGAAATACCTTATCCACGACTGCTCTTCCAACGAAAAGCTGCCGTTCGCAGTGATAATGTTTTAAAAAAAACTCTACAATTATTTATCTGAATTTTCCAATTGACTCGATTTTCCTTATTCAATGTTAATTAGCGCGTTGGTCTTGAAATTATGTTCGTCTTGAAATTATTTTAAATACTAGTTAAATAATTTTGTTGTTAAGGTACCTACCGAAAATAAAATAAGTATAAAGTGTGGCATATCATTGTTATCAAGAGACCTAGTTTTTTCAAAATAATTTTAAAAAATTTAATTAAAATTTCATTTAAAAAAATAGAACTATAATATTTTTTACGTATTTGGGACACTCTGTATATTGTAAAAATATTTCTAAACTGTAGCTCTAATAGTCCTTTAACGAACCCAAAACTTACAATTTGTAAAAATCTAATTGTTTAGCTACAATACCCCTTGTCGTATGTGGTCAAAAACCCTGTATAATATATTCCAATAAAATAGTCAGTACTTTTTTCGATTTCTAATAGAGTTGTACACTGTAATTTCCAAAAATGTATAAAAATAGTATATGGGTTTGAGAACATTCCCACATTGAAAAATATAAAGATTTTATGGTTAATAAAATCTAACTACTAGAACTACTCAATATGCGTTCATGCGCGTTGTCGATGCGGCTTGTCAATTCACCGTGTAACGCCATAGTCACAATACGTATTCGTGTATTTGATGCGACGAAGCGTCGATGCAATTCGGTTGGTTCGGCGAGAAGTGGCTTTTTGGGCGAACCACCAAAAGAAATATCAAGAACACAATCGACAAATTTCCGACATGAGGAATGCGAAAAATATTCCTTGCCCTTCTTCTATAAATCTTCACATTTTATGCAAGGCAGAATCTCCGAATAATAATATCCGAAAGAAATAAACCGTACTTTCCATGGACAGGACGGATAATCTTTACATTTTATTACGTTGAAGCACAGACAACTTATACAGATGCGACAGACAATGCAAATATAAAAATTACATATAGACGAATGCACCGGGGCAATATTTCAGTTATATTTATTATATGGGCGAATTTTACAGCGGACCAGCAAAGCAATCTCCATTCGTTTACTAAGAAGCCACGCCTCCTTTCTGAAGATTTTAAAGTGAGAATTTTGTATTTTGAGTCAAATAGCTGATTTTAATTTTATGATATTTTTTCTCGATTTTTTATGCAATCACAATAATTAATGATTAATAACAATTAAAAATATTAATACAATTTAAAAAATGTATAATTATGTTTATTTACTATTCGGTATTTGTATGTATTTTTTAATGAGCACTATTAATAATATAATAAAATAATATAAGGATTCTTGCCACTTAACGGCTTATATAGAAATTTAATTCTACGCTGTGTTTGTCATAATGTGGATCAACCTGCTCTCACTACCGGTTTCGGAGCCCTACTCCATCATCAGGTGAGCTTGGGCAGATCCACAAAATGACAACCACAGCGCAGAGATAGTTAATTCCGACTTGTCGGAAAGTGTCGGTTAGTACATGCATATTATTTCGTATATTTTTCATTTTATTGATTTTATGGAAAGCACTGTTCATTAAAATGTTGTATCCTATGTTATAGGGCTTGTTTCTCTCTCTACAATTTTCTGTCTCACAGTGTACCGTTTGTGTCCAGGAATGACACACACCAACCTAACCTAACTATGACACACACATTTCAACAAATTTCAACAAATATTTTTTAATTCATTAGTGTGAATGAACCAAACCAAACCAAACCAAAAAA
This sequence comes from Sitophilus oryzae, assembly GCF_002938485.1. NCBI lineage: Eukaryota > Metazoa > Arthropoda > Insecta > Coleoptera > Curculionidae > Sitophilus > Sitophilus oryzae. The sequence continues at coordinate 285,026 of NW_022147083.1, forward strand.
TATTCAAATAATGGAAGATCTATTATCTATATTAGATTTTACGGTGTGTGGAGTTCCAAAAGAATAATTATATACCTGAAGTCAATAATTTCATACAAATGTACTCTCAAATAATATTCAAAAAACAGAAATTTAATTCTACGCTGTGTTTGTCATAATGTGGATCAACCTGCTCTCACTACCGGTTTCAGACCCCTCACTCCATCATCAGGTGAGCTTGGGCAGATCTACAAATGACAACCACAGCGCAGAGATAGTTAATTCCGACTTGTCAGGAAAAGTGTCGGATGAAATACATGCATATTATTTCGTATATTTTTTTCATTTTATTGATTTTATGGAAAGCACTATTCATTAAAATGTTGTATCCCTATGTTATAGGGCTTGTTTCTCTCTACAATTTTCTGTCTCACAGTGTACCGTTTGTGTCAGGAATGACACACACCAACCTAACCTAACTATGACACACACAAATTTCAACAAATATTTTTTTAATTATATTTTTTAATTCATTAGTGTGAATGAACCAAACCAACCAAACCAAAAATATTCAAATAATGGAAGATCTATTTATCTATATTAGATTTACGGTATAAGGTTGTCCCAAAAGAATAATTATATACCTGAAGTCAATAATTTCATACAAATGTACTCTCAAATAATATTTCAAAAACAACATCAAGTAATATTTCAACAAAAAAGTTATTGCATTTGCGGTTTTAATAAATATTTTAGTCATTTCCATAATGATTGATTTTCCATAATATGTTTATTTTATACTTAGATGAGAAAGCTAAAACAAACTAATAGAAGAACTTTTTGCAAGCATAACTTTAATCATGTTTTCCTATCAATTTGTTTCCCCAATACGAATTCCAAAAAACTTCGGAAAAGGTCTAATCCCTCAAATTTGTCACAAACAGCAATCTGATCCCCTTGAATAATCATCCAACGAGATTGTAGCGCCACATCGAGTAAACAATAACAAAAAAAACTCTCTTCGCTTAATGCGATAACGTTGAACATTTTTCAATAATTTAATCTGATACTTCCGACCTTCACGAAAGATTAAAGTTGGAAAAACAATACTGAACAAACGATAGAATGCTTTACTCAAAAACAAGTGTCTATTTTTCAAAAAAATATGTTTATGTGATATAATCAGGGATAATATATTATTTCGATAATTCTATTAATAGAACTAAACATTTTGAGAAATTAATATTAGTTTTTCTACGTTAGATGTTAAGAACAGAAAACAAGAGGGTCTAAGACAATTATTTGCTGTTAATATTCTCTTTGCGTTTATTATTTATTTATAGTTTAATTGCTTTTAATGCTTATAATTAATTTACTTCATAACAATTTACTACATGATATAGTGACATATTTATTAATGTTAAATCAATATAATATACAATTTTACAAATTATAGGTAGAATAATATTACAAATTTTTGAATTATTTTAACACAATTAGTGTTTAAATCACATTTTTCTTTTTTAACTAGATCAAATATTTAAATACTTTAAAAATATGTTTTTGAAATTTTTGGTAGAAAACCATACGGTTTTGAGTCATGGAATTAACACATTTATTTTTTAAAACTTGCATTGGTATTTTAATTTAGTGTTAGACCGAATGTTTAATCATATTAAAGGCACATATTGTAGTGACCTGCACGGGCCGGTTTTTTGTAGCCCGACCCGGCCCGGCCCGAGAAGAGAAGTAGGTTTTGTAATCCCGGCCCGGTTTGTGGAAAGTTAAAACTTAAACTAGCCCGGCCCGGCCCGAACCATTAAAATAAAATGATCAAAATAAAATTACAAAAATCCTTTCAATTACAATTATTCCAACTAGTTCTTTGTCGATTCCAGACAATCTATCAATTTTAACCTATTTTATAATACTTTTCAGATGGAGTAAAATTGATAAGCAATGCCGATCTGGTTAATACTTGGATTGATCACAAGGACAAATTATTTGTATTTCAAAAAATGTGTTCTTTATTAGATATTGATGAACCTTCCAGTCAAATGAGACACCACTTGTGCCTGAAAAAGCCCACTATGTTGGAGCGAAGCGTCGCATAAAAATTTTCCAACTTTCAATTTATTATAAAACCTCATATCCAAGAAAAGGAAAAAATAATATATGGATATGGTCTATTAAAGAGGTAACTATTAATATCCGAACCCCTCATACTAGCAAGAAGAACAGTAACAACGCGAAAAATTAACTTATTAGAAAATGATGTACAGAAATATCTTATATGTGAGGATACTTCATCTACCTGTGATTTGGATACTATAAATTTGGAAGATTCTGTCAGCAGTGATTCTTCTGAATCAGAGTAGTTACGATCTATGCATTTTGTTGTCCTAAAGTAAATTTCTAGTGTCTTAAGTTTTTTTTTTAATTAAATATAACATTAATGTTTCTTTTTCATTAAAGAAAAACATATTTATCTTATATTAGGCTTATATTGTAGGAATCATGTTCTAATGTTATTTCAATTCTTTTTTATCACAGGGATTTATTTAACACTTACACCGTTTTCATACTATAAATTATTATTTCCTTAGATGGAACACAGCTCCAACATTTTTATTATTTATAAGATTTTTTTCATAAATGTGGGACTAAGAACATCATCATTTAGTACAATGAGAGTACTCATCATTTGTGTCAAATAAACCTAGTTTGAATAAATTGCCTACTATAAAAGAGAAGTTTTGCATTTTTGTCCTCTAGAGCCATATGTTCGAAGCACTGTGCGGCCCGAGGCCCGGGTTCTCTAACATATTGTATAATTTATTGAGTGGGAAAAAAAACAAAATTAGTAGAAAAATATTAATTTATATTTATTTTTAATCCGAATATCAAATACCATTTAAATAAAACTTCTGACATTATTTTTTTCAATACTGTACAGAATTATGCTTAACTATAAAAAATAAAATACGTTACAAATATAATACATGATTTATCTTTAATTACAATGTTCCTAATTTTAGCAATAATTCTAGAATATAAATTCCATCTATAAACGGGGAGAAGTGTAAGTACATACAAAGAAAAACATAAAACAGTAACAATAATATTATAAGTAAAAATTAACAATATAGAATAAATCCAAACATTCATGTATGTTTGTACATGTATGTTTGTACAACATGTATGTATGTTTGTACACTATTTATCATCACTAACACGCATACATAATTAGCTCATAATTATACAAGTCCACCTGGTGCGTTTGTCTTTGCTGAGCCTCCTCCAAGTTTAAATTAATTTCTTTAAATTATTCGCTGTTTTGTTTTCCACTTCCTCTTGATAACACATTCTTGCATGTCAGTTCTAGAACACATCACATCTTCGGTGTATATAATGTATGTACATTATTTATCAAACTAACTGTGATATACATTAATTTACACCTAATTATACACGTACACATCACATCCTAGTTCACTTTAAATTAGACGAAGGTAACATAGAAAGAATCTTTTCTATTTCCGCCATACTGCAACGTTTGTCTTTGCTGAGTTTCCTCTGATTTTGAATGAACTGCTTTAAATTTTTCGTGGTGTTATTAATCCAAATCCTCTTGAGAACGCACTTTCGCAGGTCGATACTAGAGCGCACTTTGAAACAGGTGTCCGAAATGACTTCGTCATATTCTTCACATTTTGATTTTACACTATCATTCTGTTCTACCGTGCGAGATGTTGGAGCCATTTTCGATAACTTTTAAGAACGATATGTTTCTTTTAACGCTGACTGCTCTAAACTGCATTAAATTTTCATGCTGAGCTTACTTTATGCGTACCTAAGACTGTCCCACCCACAGGTGATTAATTTTATTATTATTTAATATTTACAAAAGTTGTATAAATAACATTTTACCACCTTTATTATTGCCTAAAGGGAGAACAAGTTTATTGCAGTAATAAATTTAGACTTCAGGGCTGACCTGCAAAATGTCGGGATAATTGAATTACTTTTGAAAAGTAAATATCGTAAAAATAAAACCATTCGTTTAGCTAAAGAAAAAAGAGTATGCCTAAAAAGTTTATTTACATGTTTCTAGTATTTTTCAATAAATACGCTTTAATACGTATAAAATATATTAGATACTTTTTTATAAAAAATATTGGGTAAAAGCCGGGTAATAGTTTCGGTTGGAAGTTTCTATGGTTAACTCTACAGTATCTACAGTATCTAGAGATTTGTTTTGTCTGATATCGTTAGTAACACCAACTTTTATTTTTAGATGAATATTCGCACATTAAAATTGTAATACATTAAAGTTAGATTCAAATTTATTTACAGTTAAAATATACGAAATAATATGCATGTACTGATTTCTTTCGAAAATCGACAACTATGAAACTATGAACTCTTCCTGGACACAAACGGTACATTGGGAGACAGAAAATTTTAGAGACAAACAAGCCCTATAACATAGGATACAACATTTTAATGAACAGTGCTTTCCATAAAATCAATAAAATGAAAAATATACGAAATAATATGCATGTACTCATTTCTTTCGAAAATCGGCAACTATGAAACTATGAACTCTTCCTGGACACAAACGGTATATTGTGAGACGGGAAATTGTAGAGAGAAACAAGCCCTATAACATAGGATATAACATTTTAATGATCAGTGCTTTCCATAAAATTAATAAAATGAAAAATATACGAAATAATATACATGTTCTGATTTCTTTCGAAAATCGACATCTATGAAACTATGATTCCTTCCTCGACACAAACGGTACATTGTTAGACAGAAAATTGTAGAGAGAAACAAGCCCTATAACACAGGATACAACATTTTAATGAACAGTGCTGTCCATAAAATCAATAAAATGAAAAATATACGAAATAATATGCATGTACTGATTTCTTTCGAAAATCGACAACTATGAAACTATGAACTCTTCCTGGATACAAACGGTACATTGGGAGACAGAAAATTGTAGAGAGAAACAAGCCCTATAACATAGGATACAACATTTTAATGCACAATGCTTTCCATAAAATCAATAAAATGAAAAATATACGAAATAATATGCATGTACTGATTTCTTTCGAAAATCGACAACTATGAAACTATGCACAAAGGGCACAAACGGTACATTGTGAGACAGAAAATTGTAGAGAGAAACAAGCCCTATAACACAGGATACAACATTTTAATGAACAGTGCTTTCCATAAAATCAATAAAATGAAAAATATACGAAATAATATGCATGTACTGATTTCTTTCGAAAATCGACAACTATGAAACTATGCACAAAGGGCAGAAACGGAACATTGTGAGACAGAAAATTGTAGAGAGAAACAAGCCCTATAACATAGGATACAACATTTTAATGAACAGTGCTTTCCATAAAATCAATATAATGAAAAATATACGAAATAATATACATGTACTGATTTCTTTCGAAAATCGACAACTATGAAACTATGATCCCTTTCCCGACACAAACGGTATATTGTGAGACAGAAAATTGTAGAGAGAAACAAGCCCTATAACATAGGATACAACATTTTAATGAACAGTGCTTTCCATAAAATCAATAAAATGAAAAATATACGAATCAATTCTATTAAATTTTTTTCTTATCTCGCCACCATTAATTTTTCTAGCAAATAAAATTCAGAAGCTTTTTATTTAACACATTTTAGAAAAATCAGTCCTGTCAACACTTACAACTATTACCCATCAATATTTTCAACCACTTAAGGTTAGATTTAGTAAGTCACCAGCCAACATAATTCAGAAAAGAAGCATATCGTCACAGTAAAACTTAACCTTAGCATGCTTTAAAAAGTAAAAAATAAGGCTCAAAGTAGAAAAAGTATTAATGAATAATTTACCAGTAAGTAATAAATTATTATAAAATAAACTTAAATGGGCATGTCTCATGTTTTTCAATTTCCACGTAATTATACAGATTTCAACCTAATTAGTGCTTGCTACTTAGCCTTCTTTATATAAAACTTAATATTATGCCAAAAAATGGGGTAAAAGTTTGAATTTCACACTTACGCGCGCTGCGATGACGTATGTAGCCCTCGCCAATATGATTGGCTGGTTTTCGTCTCGAAATAAACTTGGTGAATTTTATGATGTTGGCAGCATTGCTGTTTATTCAATGTCAAAATGACATTGTTTATAATTGTTTATTTTTGATTTTAAATTAAATTTGCATTTAAACTATTTCCAATAATGCTAAAAAATTAATTGTTCCATTGTTGGATAATATTTACCAGTAACTATAATAAAATGTTTTTGTACGCGCCGAAAAAAAATGGAAAATCGTAAATGCTGTTTTTTTTCAGAAAACTTCTCTTAAGCTATGAATGTGATTTCAAAACATTTCAAAGTGAGTTTATATTATGTTTGATTTGTTAAATCATTAATGGCCTGTTTTTTACATGTGGAAGAAGGTGGGGAAAAATTAATTTGAAAAAAATGTAATTCTTGATAACTAAGATTTAGTAATAGTATTTCCGGAAAATCACAGTATTCACAGTTATGGTATAAAACAGGTACGCTACAATCTGATCATGAAAAGTACGTCTACTATCTGACCAAGAAAAGTTAGAGAAGATGAACAAGGCAATTAGAAAAATTCTATTGGCACCAAGAATGTTAATGAATACGTTCATGGTTAAGTTATTTCAGAACACTATTAATAAAATACATTGTATAGATAAAATAAGGGTCTAATGCAGTGCCTTTTTACATAAAATCAAGTAAATCTTTTATTTTAAAGTTTTGTTATTAATTGTATTAATATGTGATGTATATTATATAAGCACAAAATATTATTTTTTAAGAGTGTTATGTATGTATACAGGGTGTTTCAAAACAAATGCGAAAAACTTCAAGGGGCGATTCCTTGTTCAAAATAAAGGGTAGTTTGCTTCATAAACGTTGGGTCAAAAGTCAACCATTAGGAAGATATTGCGGTACAAAGATGGCGGAAAAATAATGTTTTGGGTCTTGTGCAGAACAGTTCCCCACGAAATCGTGTTTTTTTTTAATTTTTAATGTGGATCCCATAGTTAATGGAATGGTTTAAAAGAAAAAAATTGTTGGATGAACCACTTTTTCTACGAAAAAAAATAATTGAAAATTCCAAATTTTCACTACATTTCAATGCGAAAACTCCCTATTATAACCTTCATAAAGACAGT